>NC_069507.1:41361615-41464115 GCF_027579735.1 Bombina bombina | reverse complement strand
CTAACCTTTTTAACAGAGCTAAACTGGGAGCTTCTAAGTAAGCTTTTAAGCAGTTTTATACTGGATTTTTAGATCAGTATCTGTGCATATTATTCTAGTGTCTATTACATGCAGTTATATGAAAATTGGTGTATACTGTCCCTTTAAGAGCTGGCCCATTTTTGGTTGAGAACCTGGCTTATTGGTTTGCTAAATGTAGCCACTATTAAGCAAGCGCTATTCAGGGTGCTGAACCTAAAATGGGTCAGCTCCTAAGCTTTAAATTCCTGCTTTTAAAATAAAGATAGCAAGAGAACGAAGAAAAAATTATAGTAGGAGTAAATTAGAAAGTTGCTGAAAATTGCATACACTATCTAAATCATGAAAAAAATTGAGCTTAGTATCCCTTTAATGATTGCTTAACAAAATTGATTCTTTCCGCTTGGCAAAAAACAAACAAAAAAAAAAAACGGTGCAGGAATGAGGTGAAGGAGTTATATTGTTCAGTTAATAAGCTCCTTTATTTGTAATGATGTACAGGGGAACTTACTATTCATTTTTCCATCAGCCCCTGTTCAATCCTGCTATATAATTACTAATGATTGATGTAAGGGACAGCTGTCAGGCACTAAAGGTTAGATTTTAGTCATTTAAAATTGAAAGAAAGGTTATTTTAATTGTTTTATTTCTATTGTTAATATTAATTGTCTATACTAGCTGATCCCTTTGGAAATAACATTAAGGACTCTGAATCCAATGGACAAAATTTAGCAAAACCAAACATAATAAAAAATATAAACCAAATCTTGAAGACAAAACACATTTTTCACCCCTGCACATGTCTAGTTGAGAGGCAAATTAAAATAGGACCTACACGACACAGACCACCTTAAACTTCTTTATGTGACTTAAGGTTTATTTGTTGCTGTAATAAAACTAATTCATGTCTGCTTGGGAAATTATTTCTAGTGCCCAAGGGGGAAGAACTGGTTGGCCAAGGGAGAATATTAGGTAGTTCAGAAGAGGGTTTTGGGATGCTCAGGGTAAGAGTTTGGGCCACTCAGGAGAGTGTTTGGGAAGCTCAGTGTAGGGATTTGAAAAGAGTAGGAAAGAGTAGGAAAGGTTAGGGATTTATAAGCCAATTAATTAGTTTTGTTGTAGGTTTATGAGTTCTTTAACCTAGAGCGGAGGTCACATTTCAGGTTATTAAAATATGGAAAATTCTAGAAATAGGGTTAATTAATTAGTTAATTAGAGCAATTAGCAAACACTGCACACTGCAAGGTGTGGTTCCCGTATTAACTGTTTCACTGCTGGGCCCCTCACAAAACTGGCCTTAGAGGTAACACTGAGTGGGACTACAGTATAAAACTTATAATTAGTAGATAACCATAGGACACAGAACACAAACTCTTTGCTATTATTACAAAATAAAAAATGGTGTGACAGAATAGAATAGTCATTGAGTCATTCTTTTCTTTTATCTAGTATCAATCTATTGCATATAATTGATCTTCCAATATTTATATCAACATCTGTATTTGAAGAAACTGGACTTTATCTTTGAACACTATAAAGTAATACATATCTATGCCTAGTCATGTAAAACAGGGGTGGCTAACCATGACCTGCTTGCCCAAGGTGGCGCACACAAATATGTTTTTCTGTTTGTAAAATGTTTTAGAAAACTATTGCTAAATTGGGCACTTGCACTAAATATTTTTTACCTCCCCTGATGTAAAGTAAATATTTCTATTTATGTCTTAGGATTCCCAGTTTGTAAACTGAAATCTTGTCCTTAGTCTATTTCCTGAACTAAATAAAATAAATTCTAATTTGTTAAGGAGACAGTCTACTCTAGAATTTGTATTGTTTAACAATAATCCCTTTATTACCCATTCCCTAGTTTTGCATAACCAACAACGTTATTTAATAATATTTTTAACTCTGTGATTACTTTGTATCTAAGCTTAAAGGGACAGTGTAGTCAAAAATAAACTTTCATGATTAAGATAGGCATGTCATTTTAAACAACTTTCCAATTTATTTTTGTCATGAAATGTGCTTTGGTATCTTGGTATTCTTAGTTCAAAGCTAAACCTAGGTAGCCTCTTATCACATGCTTTTTTATTTTATAAATTTGGGAATGTGCTAGTTCATGTGAGCCATATAGATAACATAGAAACATAGAATTTGATTGTAGATAAGAACCAAAAAGGCCCATCAAGTCTACCCATACAGTATTACATGTTACTTTTTCCTTAGGATAGCCTTATGCATGTCCCGTGCATTTTTTAATTCCTTTACAATCTTTGTGTTTACCATCTCAAATGGAAGTTTATTCCATGAATCCACCACCCTTTCTGTAAAGAAATGCTTCCTCACAGTTCTCCTGAATCTGCTACCCTCTAACTTTAGATTGTGACCCCTTGTTTTGGCATTTATTTTTTTGTGAAAAATGCTTTCAGCTTCAATTTTATTAAGTCCCTTCATGTATTTGAAGGTTTCTATCATGTCACCTCTTTCCCTTCTATCCTCTAAACTATACATATTTAGATAAGTCTTTTCTTTGTACGTTTTATATTTTAGACCATCTACCATTTTAGTAGCCCTCCTTTGGACAACTTCTAGTTTATTTATATCTTTCTGAAGATATGGTCTCCAGAACTGTACACAGTATTCCAGATTGGGTCTAACTAATGATCTGTAAAGTGGCATAAGATAAGAACCTTGCTATTTCTGCTATTAATACCTTTTCCAAAGCAACCAAGTATTCAACTGGCCTTACTGGCAGCACTGCTGCATTGTGTACCACATTTTAAATCATCTGAAATAATAATTCCCAAGTAGTGATGTCGCGAACCTAAAAGTTTGCGTTCGCAAACGGCGGACGCGAACTTCCACAACTGTTCGCGAACGGGCGAACCGCCATAGACTTCAATAGGCAGGAGAATTTTAAAACCCACAGGTACTCTTTCTGGCCACAATAGTGATGGAAAAGTTGTTTCAAGGGTACTAACACCTGGACTGTGGCATGCCGGAGGGGGATCGATGGTAAAACTCCCATGGAAAATTACATAGTTGATGCAGAGTCTGGTTTTAATCCATAAAGGGCATAAATCACCTAACATTCCTAAATTGTTTGGAATAACGTGCTTTAAAACATCAGGTATGTACACTACTGTTACACCAGATATGAGTTGCACTGGGGTGACACTGTGCCCTGGCAGGCAGGCACTTAAACGCACACGTGTGAAGGAAACTGACTGCTATTATTTAACACAGTCAAAAAAGTGTTGTTTTTTTTAAATCTACACTACTGTTACACCAGATATGAGTTGCACTGGGGTGACACTGTACCCTGGCAGGCAGGCACTTAAACGCACACGTGTGAAGGAAACTGACTGCGATTATTTAACACAGTCAAAAAAGTGTTGTTTTTTTTAAATCTACACTACTGCTACACCCGACCAGATATGAGTTGCACTGGGGTGACACTGTGCCCTGGCAGGCAGGCACTTAAACGCACACGTGTGAAGGAAACTGACTGCTATTATTTAACACAGTCAAAAAAGTGTTTTTTTTTTTTAAATCTACACTACTGTTACAGCAGATATGAGTTGCACTGGGGTGACACTGTGCCCTGGCAGGCAGGCACTTAAACGCACACGTGTGAAGGAAACTGACTGCTATTATTTAACACAGTCAAAAAAGTGTTGTTTTTTTTAAATCTACACTACTGTTACACCAGATATGAGTTGCACTGGGGTGACACTGTGCCCTGGCAGGCAGGCACTTAAACGCACACGTGTGAAGGAAACTGACTGCTATTATTTAACACAGTCAAAAAAGTGTTGTTTTTTTAAAATCTACACTACTGTTACACCAGATATGAGTGGTGGCACTGGGCAAGTGGGCACAGTATACGCTGTGAGCCTGACACACACGCTGGCAGGCAGGCAGGCAACTGCAATTAGATTACACAGGAAAAAAAAAGCAGACTGATGTTCTAGCCCTAAAAAGGGCTTTTAGGGGTGCTGTCCTTACAGCAGAGATCAGATGAGTCCTTCAGGACTGTAGTGGACACTGAATACACTAGCCTAGCTATAGATTTCCCTACTAAATCATCAGCAGCTACACTGTCCCTCCTCTCACTAACAATGCAGCTTCCGAATGAATCTAAAATGGATGCTGTCCAGGAGGTAGGAGGGTCTGGGAGGGAGGGTCTGCTGCTGATTGGCTGGAATGTGCCTGCTGACTGTGAGGTACAGGGTCAAAGTATTACTCAATGATGATGAATAGGGGGCGGATCGAACATTGCATATGTTCGCCCGCTGCGGCGAACGCGAACATGCTATGTTCGCCGGGAACTATTCGCCGGCGAACAATTCGCGACATCACTATTCCCAAGTCCCTTTCTTCTTTAGTTACAGTTAGTAATGTACCATTGAGGCTATAATTGGCCTTTGGGTTTTTGAATCCTATATACATAATTTTGCTCTTGGTAATATTACATTTCAGATCCCATTTATTTGACCAGTCCTCTAGTTTTTTTAATATCACAGTTCATTTGATCAACACCTCCTGAAACATCTACCCTGTTACAAACTTTTGTATCATCAGTAAACAAGCAAACTTTACCCTTAAGCCCACTTCCAATATCACTTATGAACATATTAAACAAAACAGGACCAAGAACTGACCCTTGGGGAACACCACTAGTAACTAATGCCTCATTTGAATGTACTCCATTAATTGAAACCCTCTGTCTTCTATCTTTAAGCCAGCATTCTACCCACTTAGAAATCTAACATTGTGCTCATGTCCATGGCTTGTGGCAGACACTGCACTAATTGGCTACAATGCAAGTCAATAGATAATAAATAAAATGTCATGTGATCAGGGGGCTGTCAGAAGATGCTTAGATACAAGGTAATCACAGAGGTAAAAAGTATATTAATATAACTGTGTTGGTTATGCAAAACTGGGAAATGGGTAATAAAGGGATTATCTATCTTTTTAAACAATAAAAATTATGGTGTAGACTGTCCCTTTAAATCCATGGTGTATTTTCAACCAATCTTTTTTTCTCTCAACCTTACAGAAAGGGCACATAAGTTTTACAAAATGAACTCAGTACGGCACTGAAAATGGCGCTAGGAGTGAGGATCCTGTTAAATACATTAGTTTGGTTGATAAATAGAGCATTCAGATTTGGTAAATGCAAAACAATTACTAATTTAGTTGCATTCTTTGCATTGGTTTAAAAATGCAAAAAAAAGTCCCTTTAAATAATAAACAAGTGCAGGTGAGACAAAAATTCAGTTGATTCATTCATGCAATTAAAACTGTTATTCTAAAAGTACTATTTAATAGCAATCAAGCAATTTACTTGTCAGCTGATTGATACCTGTGGCAACCAGTAAGTATAAAATAAATCACTTTTGTTTGTGACAATCCTGACCCCTAAAAAAATGTGTGATGTTGTTGGCTTGTAGCTGTAGCACTATCTACTACTATACATTTATACCATAACTAATCCTGGCAAAAACTAATGAAATGTGTTATTATGAGACAAATGATTTGTTTAAAAAAATAATAAAAATGTGCACACATCTAATGGTGAGGTTAACAGTGGTATGATGGAATGGGAAAAGTCTGCTAAGAACTCAGGTATTTTCTACAAGGATTAGGCTTGTAGTGATGTGTATATATAACTGACATGTAGTTACCAATGTTAGCTTTACTACCCTTTTATTAAAGGGATAGGAGAGTGAAATTCAACTTTCATAATTCAGATTGAACATGTCATTTTAAATGCAATTCTGTTATCACATTTACTTTGTTCTCTTGCTATCATTTGTTGCAAATCAAATGTACACATGGTGAGCAGCAGCAATGCACCACTGGGAGTTAGCTGGTGATTGGTGGCTACACACATTTGTCTTTTGTCACTTTTTAAACATCCTTTATGTGTTGAATTTGATGGGCCCATTTTATTGTTGAAATAAAATACAAACCCTGTGGATCTGAGCCGTTGTTGTCTATTTATTGTGTGATTTTTCAGCTATCTGCTCATATCTGAAATTGTGTTATCGCTTGAAATGTGATCACTTGATAAACAGCTGAATAAATGCAGATTAACAGCATTGGAAAGATTGGAATCAACCTCATTATTTGTAAAAAGTTAATGCAGCCATGAAACAGGATGCAAATAAATATTGTCATATGTTTTTATATTAAGTAAGTTGTTCAAAACTAATTAGTAAAACCAAGAAGAGAAGGAAAAACGAGATTTTTTAAATATCTATTCTTTCATGTGTTTGTTACAGTGATGGTTCTAGACCACAACAATGGTACAAGACATTAAGAAAATGGGAGCATGAACATTTTTATAGGGTAGGAATGGTGGAGAGACCATAAGTTTCTAATACTATCCTTGTGCTTGTTATTTAAATACTTATATACCCCATTTACTGTACCTCTCTCTTATGCTCTATAGAGAAAATTAATTTATACCTGGTAGCACCTTTAGGAATTGTGATTCAGGATGCCCATTACCTCTGTTACTGGTCCGTTGGCTTATATTAGAAATATCTGTGATGTGCACTACATTTTACTTTTGTTATGATTTTGCTTTGTTTGTTAAAGAAATCTTTACATTACTAAAAATAGTTACAATGAGAATTTACTCCTTAAGAAAATTTCAGGACTCATAAGACCAATTGAAAGAAGCTTAACAAACCATGGCCCAGTAATTCCCAAAACATGTCTTTAAAAGGACTTGAACTGTGTTTATCCCTTTTTGGTGTTTAAGCATATAGTTATAGGCAAACAATTGAGCAATAATAAGATGTGCTTATACATGAGAACAATTTGTTATTGGTTTTTTTAACATCTCTTTGAATTCACTCATAATGTAGCATTTTGTTAGTGAAATTAAGATTTAAGGTGATTACTTAAATCAAACAAAATACAACTAATCCTGATCAGATACATTTATTTAAAGCAGAGTATTTTCAAAATAATTAGGAATCACAGATCATTTAACATTTTAAACAATGTGATTCTAAACATGTAGTGAGTCAGATGTGCACGTGGGCGGTCTTCCACCTGGTATCAGTGATGTTTCCCTTGGCTCTGGCAGGGATCTGGGCAGCAGGGATTGCATGGATCTAAAGTAGAATAAAGGAAACAAGATAAGTACTATGTAACAGTAGGCTAAAGCTTCTTCTGATTCTATATTTCACTCTTAAAAATAAAACAAATTAATAAATAATTAAAATTCCACAAGCACTGTTCTCCACTGTACTTTACCAAATATTAGGTTCTAATGATTCATCTGAGACCAAACTAGAGACAAAGTGAATGTTTTGGTACATTTGTAAAAATAAAGATTGATGGCTATGTTTATTCATTTCAAACAAATGTCAAATATTTTATTTGGATTCAATGAGTTGCATTTATTAAGTAGTGGAGGCTGGCTTGGAGCCTTTGGGGTGCATGCTCATTAAAGTCATGTTAAGAAGCAGCAGTAATACGACCAGCAGTCATATGACTATTTCATTCTGAGTGATTGGCAGGCTTTGCTCTTGCATAATTGGCCACATGAGAGCAAAAGCAGGCAGACTTGTTCCCTAGCTGGGCACAATGTTTATCTGTCTAATGTTAAATGGAGAACAATGTTCATATTTGAATATTAACATTTTAATGTTGATTCATATGGGATTTTTTGTCTAGGGGAATCAATATTTAAATGGAATATTTGTAAATCTGAAATAAAACAAAATCTGTAATGCATTAAAATAAAACTATATTCTATATATCACTGTACAATTTATTCTTATTGTC
Organism: Bombina bombina; assembly: GCF_027579735.1. Classification (NCBI taxonomy): domain Eukaryota; kingdom Metazoa; phylum Chordata; class Amphibia; order Anura; family Bombinatoridae; genus Bombina; species Bombina bombina. The sequence continues at coordinate 41,456,285 of NC_069507.1, read as the reverse complement.
ACAATCAAATGATCTTTATTTAATTCCACATTATTAAATATTATTAATGATCTGTTCTTACCTTTTTTCTTCCCACAAGGGCTCTGATCATGACAATGCTGAACTGGATGGCAAGCTGAAAAGAGAAGAATAAATTATTGTTTGTATTTTTTTCTTGTAGATTTTTGTAGATGTCAAATTCTGCATATATTTGTTAGACTGTAATTATTTACAAAAAGGAATAATAGTTAACCATTTTTGTATGATGAAAGGGTCTATATGCTCACATGTAAGCAATGTGTGTAACATTAATATATTTTGTTTATTGGTTGTATTAACATGAGAGGAGCATTTTAACTTCATAATTTAATATATATTGTAATTGTCCCCTATGCCTGTAGGGCTTGACCTATTTAATTAATTGATCTTTTAGTAACTTTGTCAGTTAGTGCCCTTCTATAACTAGGACCAGCTATGTGCACAAGAGCCCTTCCTGTTTCAGAGTCAAAATAAACTACTTTACTTAACCTTTATCATGTAACAAACATCTAACTACTATCTTTACCGAAAGTATTTTATATATATATTATTAATTTATTTTGCCACATGTTACTTACGGTCATGGCAGGCGCTCTGCTTCTGGCAAGGATCCTGGCACACGCTCTGCTTCTGGCAGGGATCTTTGCAGGGATCCTGGCACTGGGTCTTCTGGTGACAATGTCCTCCTTTGACTCCAGACATGACTGGTTATGGTTCTGCAAGATCTGCTTTTGGGATAGATCTAAGAAGAGATGTTTCCTAAGCTGTGTCGGGCTGATGTGAAGAAGCTGCTTTTATACACCTGAGATGGACTCGGTAAACATAATTCTAGAGATAGCTCAGGATATGACTAAACCTATTTTTACAATTATTTCACAAACATAATGTTAGTCCTTTGGGTTATTATTTTTAAGTATGGGTGTTTTACAAGCTGGATTTCATGCCAAGCATTTGACAATATTCTATTTTTGTGTCTAGTACTTTAGGATTTTTATGTCAATAATAGGCTTCCTTTTGATCTGCTCACACCATGTGAAAAATTTCCAAACCCATTAATGTACAAGCATGTAACAGAGTGATGGTTGTAATTTAACTAAGGTTAGTAATACATATATAAATTATTATTTGTAAAAGAAGAAGTCACATGGGATAATGCAACACATTACATTTAGGTTTGAACTCCAGATAAAAATATTGTTTAAATATTAGAAATGGAAAAATATATATATTTTACATTTAAATGAAACAGCAAATGATCTCCTTGTAGTTCATAATACAGTTCAACTATTTCTTTAGAGAGTATAGAACTTGCTTAAATGCATGTTACAGTTTTCTATAGCATATGCATAATAAAATATTAATTGAAACATTTATTTAAACACAACGCAAAATAATACCAACAATCGTAATATTAAGGGGGAGACAAAACACTTAAATACAACTCTTTATAGACAAGAAAAAAACAGTATGTATAGCTAATTCAATACTGATATACAATCAAATAAAAACTCTAAAAAAAGAGTCCAAAATAGACATTTTAGAAGGCAAGTAGTCACATAAACCGGTGGTATAGAAGATCAGCCAAGGCAGCTCCAATTTAAATCTCAATGGCGACAATCATGAATTCTGAAACAGATGAAACATGTGCTTTATCTAATTAATTTAAACACATAGGGCCTGATTACAAGTGGATCGCAAATTTGTTGGGCACCCGTAAATGGGCAAATTCGCCAGTTTACAGGCGAGTGCTAAATAACCAGCCATTACAAGTGTATGGTTATTGCTACCGTGAGCTCACAGTAGCAATTAGTGCCCTAAACAATTTAGATCTCTGGTTAATTTTCCAAAAATGCCCCAATTAGCCCCAAAATAAATTGTGTTTTTGTTTTCTATTAACAATTTTTAGTTTTTTGTTTATAAAAAAAATTGCTCGGAGCAGTATTTAGTGGTTAAAGTTGGTGGCTGTTAGAAAAAAAAACTGCACTGAAAAGTGCCTTTATATTGCGGTCTATGGGGAACTGTATGACCCCTGTAAATTATGTTGATTGGAGTAGCCGTGTTAGTCCAGAGATTTAGATATCAGAATAACAAGAGTATTGCATTGAGCAATGATACTTTTTTATTGGACTAACTATACATTTATAAGATGACAAGCTTTCGGAAGAATGTCTTCCTTTTTCAAGTCTGAAGCAATACGTATTGCTTCAGACTAGAAAAAGGAAGACATTCTTCCAAAAGCTTGTCATGTTATAAATGTATAGTTAGTCCAATAAAAAAGTATTATTACTCAATACAATACTCTTGTTATTTTGATATATACTGTACATATATATATATATACATACGTACGTATATATTTGTGTTAATTAGTGATGTCGCGAACTGTTCGCCGGTGAACAGTTCCCGGCGAACATAGTTTGTTCGCGTTCGCCACTGCGGGCGAACAAAAGCGATGTTCAATCCGCCCCCTATGTGTCATCATTGAGGAAAATTTGACCCTGTATCTCACAGCCTTCTGACACATTTGAGCCAATCACTCAGCAGCAGACACTCCCTCACAGACCCTCCCAGCTCCTTGGCAGCAGCCATTTTAGATTCATTACAATCTTGCTTTCTTAGTGAGAGGAGCTTTAGTGTTGCTGCTGCTGACATTATAGGGAAATAGATAGCTAGGCTAGTGTATTTAGTGTCCACTACAGTCCTGAAGGACTCATCTAATCTCTGCTGTAAGGACAGCACCCCAAAACGCCCTTTTTAGGGCTATAACTTCAGTTGTTTTTTTTTTTGTTTTTTTTTTATTTTATTTGCATTTGCCTGGCTTTCAGCCTTAGTGTGAGGCTCACAGCATATACTGTGATTAGTGCCACCACTGATATCTGTTTAACATTAGTGTAAATTTAACCAACAAAACTTTTAAATCATTTTGCTAGTGTAATCTAATTTCATTTTCTATCAGGCCTGTGTCTCAGGCTCACACAGCATATACTGTGGTTAATTGCTGTGCCAGCCACCACTCATATCTGCTTAACATTATTGTAAATTTAAAAAAAAAACTTTTAAATTATTGTGCTAGTGTAATCTAATTTCATTTTCCATCAGGCCTGTGTGTCAGGCCCACATCATATAGTGTGATTAATAGCTCTTTTTTTCCACCACTTATATCTGGTGTAACATTAGGGTAAATTTTTTTTAAATTTTTTTTTTACATCAGTCCTCTTCTAGTGTTATTTAATTTTAGTTGCCAGGCCAGCTTGGCTGCCATTAGTGCCAGCCTGTGTGTCAGGCTGCCAGCATATACTGTGCCTACTTCCATCCTCAGTGCCAGTCCACCACTCCTATCTGGTGTAACATTAGTTTAAATTTTGTAAAAAAAAACTTTTACATCAGTCTTCTAGTGTTATTTAATTTTAGTTGCCAGGCCAGCCTGCCACTATTGCCAGCCTGTGTGTCAGGCTGCCAGCACATACTGTGCCTAGTTCTATCCTGAGTGCCATCACTCCTATCTGTTCTAACATTAGTGTAACTTTTTTAAAAAAAAACTTTTACATCAGTTTGCGATTGTTATTTAATTGCAGTTGCCTGTCTGCCAGCGTGTGTGCCAGGCCCACTTTCCAACTAGTGCCACGAATCATATTTGTTATAATAGTAGTGTAAATATTTTAAATAAAAACTTTTTTGACTGTGAATCATCAGTCTGCTAGTGCAATTGAAATGCAGTTGCCTGCCTGCCAGCGTGTGTGCCAGGCCCACTTGCCAACTAGTGCCACCAATCATATTTGTTATAACAGTATTGTAAATATTTAAAATAAAAACTTTTTTGACTGAGAAACATCAGTCATCTAGTGTAATCTAATTGCAGTTGCCTTCCTCCCAGCATGTGTGCCAGGCCCACTTGCCAACTAGTGCCACCAATCATATTTGTTATAACAGTAGTGTAAATATTTAAAAAAAATATTTTTTGACTGTGAAACATCAGTCTGCTAGTGTAATCTAATTGAAGTTGCCTTCAATGTATCTATCTATCAAATCTATCTATCTCATGGTTGTGCAAATGGACTGTTTGCGGTTGTTTGCGGTGCGTTACACGGGGAGTTTGGTCTGTCACTGTGAAGCGGGCGTAACCCTTACACTACCTGATCGATACAACATCATACCTGATGTTTTAAAGCACATTATTCCAAACAATTTAGGAATGTTAGGTGATTTAGGCCCTTTATGGGTTAAAACCAGACTCTGCATCAACTATGTAATTTTCCGTGGGAGTTTTGCCATGGATCCCCCTCCGGCATGCCACAGTCCATGTGTTAGTCCCCTTGAAACAACTTTCCCATCACTATTGTGGCCAGAAAGAGTCCTTGTGGGTTTTAAAGTTCGTCTGCCTATTGAAGTCAATGGCGGTTCGCCCGGTTCGCCGGTTCACGAACATTTGCGGAAGTTCGAGTCCGCCGTTCGCGAACCTAAATTTTTAGGTTCGCGACATCACTAGTGTTAATATGTATATATACACTTATTAACACATAAATATATATGTATATAAACATATACAGATATATATTTAAAATCTGCTGGCCATCTCTGTGCTACTTACCCCCTTTACTGCGCTAGGTTCTCATGCCGTGTCTCATGGCAAGAGAACAAGAATCCCATTGGAGCCCATGGAAGCGCACTCTTGTGAGTGCAATGCTTCCGTGCAATGTGAATGTAAGGTCATGTTCGCATTGCACCTAACTTGTAATACCAACCCACACTATAATAAAGATATTAACCCCTATTCTGCCCGTTTCTGATATCGCCGCCACTAAATAAAGTTATTAAACCCTAAACCTCTGGCCTCCCACATCACTGCCAGTAAATAAACCTATTAACCCCTACACCAGCCCCCCACATTGCAAAAAAATAAATTAAACTATTAACCCCAAAACCTAACAACCCCCTAACTTTAAATTAAAATTACAAGATCCCTATCTTAAAATAAATAAAAACTTACCTGTGAAATTAAAAAAACCTAAGCTTAAACTATAAATTAAACTAATATTACTATTATACTAAAATGAAAATAACTATCAATTAAATAAATTAAGTTACTCATTAAAAAAACTAACACTACTAAAAAAAATAAAAATCTACAGTTACAAAAAATTAAAAATACTAAAGTACAAAAAATAAAAAAATACTAAATTCCAAAAAATAAAAAAAATACTAAATTACGAAATTATCCAAAATAAAAACAATTACTCCTAATCTAATAGCCCTATCAAAATAAAAAAGCCTCCCCAAAATAAAAAAAAACCCCTAGCCTACAATAAACTACCAATAGCCCTTAAAAGGGCTTTTTCTAGGGCATTGCCCTAAAGAAATCAGCTCTTTTTCCTGAAAAAAATACAAAAAACGATCACCCAACCAACCCCCCATAATAAAAAACCTAACTCTAAAAAAAAAACCTATGCTACCCATTGCCCTGAAAAGGGCATTTGTATGGGCATTGCCTTTAAAAGGGCATGCAGCTCTTTTTCTTGCCCTTAAAAGGGCATTCAGCTCTTTTAAGACAAGCCCAAACCCTAATCTAAAAATAAAAAACACCCAAATAAAGTTTAAAAAAACCTAACACTAACCCCGACGATTCACTTACAGTTTTTGAAGTTCGGACATCCATCCTCATCCAGGCAGTGAGAAGCCTTCATTCAGTCTTCTATCTTCATCCAGATGGCATCTTCTATCTTCATCCCGGTGGCGTGGAGCAGCTCCATCCTGAAGACATCCGGCGCGGAGCATCCTCTTCATACGATTGCTGCTGTATACTGAATCTTCAATGCAAGGGAGCCTTTTCAAAATGACGTCCCTTGCATTCCTATTGGCTGATTTGATTTTGGAAATTCAAATCAGCCAATAGGATGAGAGCAACTGAAATCCTATTGGCTGTTCAAATCAGCCAATAGGATGAGAGCTACTGAAATTCTATTGGTTGATTTCGGGGGTTAGTGTTAGGTTTTTTAAAACTTTTTTTGGGTGTTTTTTTTTTTTTAGATTAGGGTTTGGGCTTGTCTTAAAAGAGCTGAATGCCGTTTTAAGGGCAATGCCCATACAAATGTCCTTTTCCGGGCAATGGGTAGCTTAGGTTATTTTTAGAGTTAGGTTTTTGATTTTGGAGGGTTGGTTGGATGGTGGGTTTTACTGTTGGGGGGTCTTTCTATTTTTTTCAGGGAAAAGAGCTGATTTCTCTATGGCAATGCCCTACAAAGGCCCTTTTAAGGGCTATTGGTAGTTTATTGTAGGCTAGGGTTTTTTTATTTTGGGGGGGCTTTTTTATTTTGATAGGGCTATTAGATAAGTTGTAATTGTTTTTCTTTTGGATAATTTCGTTTGTTATTTTTTGTAATTTAGTATTTTTAATTTTTTGTAACTGTAGATTTAATTTTTTAGTAGTGTTAGGTTTTTTTAATTTCACAGGTAAGTTTTTATTTATTTTAAGATAGGGATCTTGTAATTTTAATTTAAAGTTAGGGGGTTGTTAGGTTTAGGGTTAATAGTTTAATTTAGTTTTTTGCGATGTGGGGGGCTGGCGGTTTAGGGGTTAATAGATTTATTTAGTGGCAGTGATGTGGGGGAGCGGCGGAATAGGGGTTCATATCTTTATTATAGTGTGGGTGATGTTGAAGTGCAAGGGAATAGGGGTTAATAACTTTAGTATAGTGGCGGCGATATCGGGAGTGGCAGATTAGGGGTTAATTCATTTATTTTGGTGTCGGCGATGTTGGGGGCAGCAGATTAGGGGTTAATAAATTTATGTAGGTGTCGGCGATGTAGGGGGCAGCAGATTAGGGGTGTTTAGACGTGGGTTTTATGTTAGGGTGTTAGGTTTAAACGTAACTTTTTTTACCCCATTGACATCAATGGGGTTGCGTTACGGAGCTTTTTCTTTCCGCGATCGCAGGTGTTAGGTTTTTTTCTAACAATTTCTTCCCATTGATGTCTATGGGGAAAGCGTGCACGAGCACGTCAAAGCAGCGCTTGGATTTGGTGCTGTATGGAGCTCATCGCCACCATATCGCACGCACAAGGCGGCTTTTTCAAAACTCGTAAAGGCAGCGCTATGGAGGATGAAATAACGCAACTTTTGTTGCATTCTTTTTGCACCCTCTATAGCTCAAAACTTGTAATCTAGGTGTATATTAGGTGTTCCCTTTGGAAATAACATTTACAAAACTGAATATTCATACGAACCGAATGCATGAAAGAGAATTGGCCAAACCAAACATTTAAAAAAATCCAAAACAAATCTTTTGGACGAAGCAAATTTTTCACCTTTACATATGACTAGTTGAGAGACAAATTAAAATAGGCTCTAAAAGACACAGACCTCCATAAAATTCTTTCTGTGGCTTAAAGTTTATTTTTTGCTGAAATAACACTAATGCATGCCTCCCAAAATAATGCTTGGGAAATTATTTCTAATGCCCAAGGTTGAAGATTTGATTGGTCAGGGGAGGAGATTAGGCAGCTTAGAAGAGGGTTTTAGAATGCTCAGAGGAAGAGTTTGTGCATTTCAGGAGAGTGATTGTGAAGCTCAGTGTAAGGATTTGAAAAGAGTAGGTAAGGCAGGGGATTTATACAATGATTTTAATTCGTTTTAGTGTAGGTGACCTAAAGTAGAGGTCACTTATCACGTTATCAAATCTGGGAAATTCAGGAAAGAGGGTTTGACTATAGAGGTTCTAATTAGTAGAATACCATAGGACAGAACACCTAAAGGCAAAGTCTAGTCAAAATTAAACTTTCATGATTCAGGCATGCAATTTTAAATGACTTTCCAATTTACTGTTATCATTAAATTTGCTTTGTTCTCTTGGTATTCTTTGTTGAAAACTAAATCTATGTATGCTAATATTCTAATTTCTAAGCCATTGACAACTGCCTCTTATCTAAGTGCATTTTGACAGTTTTTCATGGCTAGAAAGCAACAGTTAGTGTGTGCCGTATAGATAACATTATGCTCACACCCGTGGACTTATTTATGAGTTAGCACTAATTGGTTAAAATACAAGTCTGTCAAAAAAATTGAAATAAGGAGTAGTTTGCAGAGGTTCAGACTCAAGGTAATCACAGAGGTAAATAAACAGATTATTATTATAACTGTTTTGGTTATGGAACACTGGGAAATGGGTAATATAGGGATTATTTATCTTTTAAAACAGTAAAACTCAACTACCTCTTTCAACCCTTTGGCACTATTAGCTTACAAAAAAATAGTGTGACAGAATAGGTTAAGCATTTAATCAACTAGTCTTTATCAGTTAATATCTAGTGTCAATCTCATATACACAATTAATCTTCCTATTTTTTACATGATATCATCATCTTTATTTGAAAAGACTGGACTTTGTACTTGAACACTAGAAAGTAGTAACATATATCTATGTCTACTTATGTTAAACAGGGGAGGCAAACCTTGACATGCTTGGCCAAGGTGGCAGACAAAAATATTTTTCATGCCTACAAGATGTTTTAGAAGATTATTACTAAATGAAGCCCTTTAATTAAAATGTTTACCATCCTTGATGTAAAATAAATATTTATTTTGATGTAGTAAGATTTCCAGTGTAGGGTGAGATCTTGTTCTTACTCTCTCTCCTCAACTAAATATAATAATGTTTAACTTGTTAAGTCCATGGTGTCTGTAGTTTCAATCAGTCTTTTTTCTCTCAACTTTATAGAAAGGGAAATGAGTTTTTACAAAATTAACTCAGCACTAGGAGTAAAGATTGTGTTACAAACATTAGTTCGGTTGGTGAATAGACCGGAGAATTCGGATTTGTACAAATGCAAAACACTCACTAATTTAGCTGCATCGTTGCATTAGTTTGAAAATGCAAAAAAAAAGTCCCCTTAAATAATAAGCAAATGCATTTGACACAAAAATTCAGATGATTCATTGATGCAGTTATTCTAAAAGCGCTACTCAATAGCTATCAAGCAAGTTACTTGTCAGCTGATTGATACCAGTGTCAGCCAATGTGTATGTAAGCTTTACTCTTGTTCTTGACAATCCTGACCTCTTTACAACAAAGAAAAAAAGTACTAGCTACTACTATAACTTTATTTAAGAAGTTGCTTTCCAGAAGCTCCTCTCCTGTGCTTTCCAATAAGATATAAGGGGTTAACAATTCTCTGTTAACAAACAAATTATGTTGTTAAAATTCAGCTGAACTAAATGCCACTATAAACTAATCTTGGACAAAATTAAAGAAATATATTTATATGAGACAAATGATTTGTTTCAAACTATTTTTTTGTCTGTGCACATATCTAATAGTGAGGTTAACAGTGGTATGATGCAGTGGGAAAAGCCTGCTAAGAACACAGGTATTGGCTACAAGCATTAGGCACATAGTGATCATATATAACATATGTAGTTACCAATATTAGCTTTACTTAAGAAAATGGGAGCGTGAATATTTTTAAAGTGTAGGATTGGTGGAGGGATCATACATTTCTAATACTATTCCTGTGTGTATTATTTAAATACTTTACCTCTTTTTGTACTCTATAGAGTAAATTAATTTATACCTGGTAGTACCTTTAGGAATTGGGATTAGGGATGCCTATTACCTGTGCTACTGGTCTGTTGGCTTATATTAGAAATATCTGTAATGTGCAATTTACTTTTTTTATGATTTTGCTTTGTTTGTTCAATTTAACTTTTTAACTTTTTTTTATAATTTACATTACTAAAAATAGTTATAATGAGAATTCACCACTTGATAAATCTGCAGGACTCATAAGACTAAATGAAAGATGCCCAAAACATCTCTTTAAAAGGACTTTACATGTGTTTATCAATTTTATGGGGGTTAAAAATAAAGTTTTAGACAATCAATAGTGCAATAATAAAATGTTATGATACGTTAGAACAATGTATTATTTATTTTTTTAACATCTTTTTAAATTCACTTATAGGGGTAGATTTACCAATGTCTGTCCGACATGATACGCTGTACTGTATCTGTCCGACAGACATTGCTGAATGCCGACAGCATACACTGTCGGCATTTATCTTTACACAAGCAGTTCCCCCTGCAGATTGGCCACAAGCAGGGGGTGTCAATCAGCCCGATCGTATAGGATTGGGCGGATTGAACACTGCAGCCTCAGAGGCAGCGGACAAGTTATGAAGCAGCGGTCTTTAGACCGCTGCTTCATAACTGCTGTTTCCGGCGAGCCTGAAGGCTCGCATGGAAACAAGGGAAACAATGGTAATTCGGCCCTTGTTAAATATACCCCTTTATGTAGCATTTTGTTAGTTAAATGAAAATTTAGGTGATTACTGAAATCAAACAAAATACAACTAATCCTGATCAGATACATTTATTTAAGCAGAGTATTCTCAAAATAATTAGGAATCACAGAACATGACATATTTTAAACAATGTGATTCTAAGCAGATAGTTAGTCAGATGTGCACGTGCGCGGTCTTCCACCTGGTATCAGTGATTTTTCCCTTGGCTCTGGCAGGGATCTGGGCAGCAGGGATTGCATGGATCTAAAGTAGAATAAAGAAAACAAGATAAGTCCTATGTAACAGTAGGCGGAAGCTTCTTCTTCTGATCCTGTATTTCACTCTTAAACATAATGCAAATTAATAAATAAAATTCACTGTACAGATAATCTGTTCTCCACTGTACTTTACCAAATTTAATGATGATACTGAGACCAAACTAGGGACGAAGTGAATGTTTTGGTACATTTGTAAATATAAAGATTGTTGGCCATGTTTATTCATTTCAAACAAATGTAAAATCTTTGCTTTGCTTTCAATAAGTTGCATTTATTAGGGAAGTGGAGGATGGCTTGGAGCTATTGGGGTACATGTGCATGCGTGTCAAGTTAAGGAGCAGCAGCAAAAAAACAAGCGGATATAAGACTGTTTCATTCTGGGGGATTGGCAGGCCTTGCTCTTGCGTGATTGGTCACATGAGAGCAAAAAGCAGGCAGACATGTTCCCTAGCTGGGAACAATGTTTATTTGTCTAATGTTAAATGAAGACCAATGTTCATATTTAAATATTAAAATTTTATAGTTGATTCTAAAATAATTCTTTGTCTAGGGGAATCACTTATTAAATGGAATATTTGAATGTTGCATTCAATATTTAAATATTAACGTTTGTAAATCTGAAATAAAAAATATGTAATGCATTAAAATAAAACTATATTCTATATATCACTGTACAATTTATTCTTATTGTCACAATCAAATGATCTTTATTTAATTCCACATTATTAAATATTATTAATGATCTGTTCTTACCTTTTTTCTTCCCACAAGGGCTCTGATCATGACAATGCTGCACTGGATGGCAAGCTGAAAAGAGAAGAATAAATTATTGTTTTTGTTTTTTTGTTTGTTTGTTTGTAGATTTTTGTAGCTTTTAAATTCTGCATATCTTGGTTGGACTGTAATTATTTACAAGAAGGAATAATAGTTAACATTTTTGTATGATGAAAGGGTCTATATGCTCACATTTAAGCAATGTGTGTACCATTAAAGGGACAGTCTAGGCCAAAATAAACTTTCATGATTCAGATAGAGCATGTAATTTTAAACAATTTTACAATTTACTTTTATCACCAATTTTGCTTTGTTCTCTTGGTATTCTTAGTTGAAAGCTTAACCTAGGAGGTTCATATGCTAATTTCTTAGACCTTGAAGGCCCCCTCTTTTCAGAATGCATTTTAACAGTTTTTCACCACTAGAGGGTGTTAGTTCACGTATTTCATATAGATAACACTGTGCTCGTGCACGTGAAGTTATCTGGGAGCAGGCACTGATTGGCTAAACTGCAAGTCTGTCAAAAGAACTGAAATAAAGGGGCAGTTTGCAGAGGCTTAGATACAAGATAATCACAGAGGTTAAAAGTATATTAATATAACTGTGTTAGTTATGCAAAACTGGGGAATGGGTAATAAAGGGATTATCTATCTTTTAAAACAAAAACAATTCTGGTGTAGACTGTCCCTTTAACATATTTTGGTTCTTGGTTGTTTTTATTTGAGAACATTTTAATTTAAACGGATATGAAACCCCAAAGTTGTATTTTGTGATGTAGATAGAGCATCTCATTCCAGCTTACTTCTAATATCAGAATTTCTTTGTTGCCATGATATTCTGTGTAGAAGAGATACCCAGGTAGTCATCTGTAGCACTGCATGGCAGGAAATAGCGCTTCCATCTAGTTCTCTTGCAAATGGAAAACATTTTTGCAAAACTGCTGCCATATAATGCTCCAGACATGGGCCGGCTCCTAAGCTTACATCCCTGCTTTTCCACAAAAGAAACCAAGAGAACAATTATAAATAAATTATAGAAGAACATTTGAAAGTTGTTTAAAGTTGCATGCTCTATCTGAATCATGAAAGAAAAAAAAATTGGGTTTCGTATCCCTTTAATAATTTAATATATATTGCATTTTTTTTATTTTTTTTATTTTAGGAGAAATAATGTTCATAAGCTGGTAAAAAAAAAAACAACCCATTGTCCCTATGCTTGTGAGGCTTGTCCAATTCAATAAATAGAGTTTTTGGTAACTTCTTCATCAGTTAGTGCCCTTCTATCACTAGGACCAGCTATGTGCACAAGAGCCCTTCCTGTTTCAGAGTTAAAATAAACTACTTTACTTAACCTTTATCATATAACAAAAATCTATCTACTACCTTTCATGTTTGTATCTGTACCAATAGTATTTTGTATTTATATTATATATTATTTTATGCCAAATGTTACTTACGGTCATGGCAGGCGCCCTGCTTTTGGCAAGGATCCTGGCACACGCTCTGCTTCTGGCAGGGATCTTTGCAGGGATCCTGGCACTGGGTCTTCTGGTGACAATGTCCTCCTTTGACTCCAGACATGACTGGTTATGGTTCTGCAAGATCTGCTTTGGGATAACTTTAAGAAGAGATGTTTCCTAAGCTGTGTCGGGCTGATATGAAGAAGCTGCTTTTATACACCTGAGATGGACTCGGTAAACATAATTCCAGAGATAGCTCAGGATATGACTAAACCTATTTTCACAATTATTTTATGAACATAATTTTAGTCTTTTGGGTTGTTATTGCTAAATATGGGTGTTTTACAAGCTGAACTTCATGCCAAGTATGTGACAATATTCTAATTTGGTGTCTAGTACCTTAGCTTTTTATGTCAGTAATAGGCTTCCTTTTGATCGGCTCACATCATGTGAAGAGTGGCCGAAACAATTATTATACAGTACAAGTATGTAACAGAGTGATGGGTGTAATTTAACTAAGGTTAGTAATACATATATACATTATTACTTGCACAAGCTGAAGTCACATGGGATAATGAATTGTTACACAGATTCATTTATGCAGAGCAACCTTTAGGGGCATATTTAACATTGTGTGAGCGGACATGATACGAAGTAGCGTATCATGTCCACTGAACATCGCTGCCCATCGATAAATGCTGATAGCATATGCTGTCGGCATTTATCATTGCACCAGCAGTTCTTGGGAACTGCTGATGCAATGCTGCCCCCTGCAGATTTTCGGCCAATCGCAGGGGGTTTCAATCAACTTGATCGCATTCAAGCGGGTTGATTTCTGTCCGCCGCCTCAGAGCAGGAGGCCAAGTTATGGAGCAGTGGTCTTTAGATCGCTGCTTCATAACTCCTTGACCTCACGCTCCATACAGAGCTTGATAAATATGCCCCTTAGACTTGAACTCCAGAGAATTATATTGTTTAAATATAAGAAATAGAAAAATATCTATTATTTGACATTTTAATGAAGAGCAAATTATCTCTTTGCAATTCATAATTCCATTTAAATATTTCTATACAGAGTATGGAACTTGTTCAAATGTTTGTTACATGTTGCTATATCAAATGTAAAATGAAAATATGCATTGAAACATTCAGTTAAACACATATGTGGAATTAAAAATTTCATGATTAATTCTGATATCAAACTGAATGAAACTTTTGATGCATAATTTAATATAAAAATGTAACAACTGTTAAAAAAATACAATTAAACACTACCTCTTAGACAGTACAAACAGAACGAGAATCAGTCTGCCAGTGGCTTGTTCTGGGAGTAGCTTCTTTTAGCCGAATTGTGCTTTTCATGAGTCTTAGACAGTAATGCCTTTTTAACAAATTGTTTTTTAATATTGAATTCTCATCTATGGTAAGGGACACATTAAAATAGGTCCTATACAAAATATACCTTTTTAAGATTATTTAGGTGACGTGAGGATTATATTTTGCCTGACTATTTTGCCTGACTATTTTGCCTGACTAGTACTACTTTTTTCTAGTGGTTGTGCAGTGGAGGAGTTAAGAAAGGTCAGAAAAGGGTTTTGAGATGGTCTGGGAAGAATTTGACAGCCTATGGAAGTTTGATCATTTATAGGAGGATTTAAATTAGCTTGGTGTAGGTTTGTGTGATGTGTAACCCAGAACAGATGTCACCTTTCAGGTTATGCAAATCTATAAAATTCAGGGAAGAAAGTGGGACTGCGGTACAGAGTGCCTAATAGTAGCATCATATAAGACACAGAACACTTAAATCTTCTGCCAATATTAGGCCAGATTACAAGTGGATTGCTATTTAGCGCTTTCGCTCTTGCGCTAACTGCACTAGAAGTAAACTTTTTGTGTGAATTGGGTAGCACTTGCATTACAAGTTGAAAGTAAAAAGTTATTGCTAACCCGATGCCTGCAAAAAGCTGAACTTACAATATCGCGCGCGATAATCTATTCTCCCTTAGAAGTCATTAGAGCAAAAACACCTAACTCACTCACTAAACTGAAAGCAAATTCTCAAGTGCACTAACCCAACGTTAAAATATGAATATTTCACATTCCATTGTTCTTCACATAGAAGAATGTGTTCTGTTTATTCATAAATACAAATTTCTACATATATCTGATTCTTATTTGTTTCAACATATATCTACACCTATATATATATATATATATATATATATATATATATATATATATATATATATATATATATATATATATGTCACTCTATCTACACTTTAGAGTTAGTCTAATGATTATATTAAATAAATACATTGGGCTAGGGTTACAAGTGGAGCGCTTTTTGGCAAGCACGATAATTGCGCTCCACTTGGCAAATGTGCGCTGGTATTAAAAGTTGGGCGCAATGCGAACGCAAGCTCATGAGAGTGTGCTTCCATAGGATCCAAAGGGAGCCTTGTTCTGATGCTGATAGACATGGCACAGAACCTAGCACAGCGAAAGTGGGTAAGTCGTGCAGCTCTGGGCAGCATATTTAAAAAAAATAAAATATATATATATACATATATATATTTAGGTGTTTATATGTGTATATACATACTGTATATATTTAGGTGTTTATATGTGTATATACATATATATTTAGGTGGTTATATGTGTATATACATATATATTTAGGTGTTAATATGTGTATATACATATATATTTATGTGTTAATATGTGTATATACATATATATTTATGTGTTATTATGTGTATATACATATATATTTATGTGTTAATAAGTGTATATACATATATATTTATGTGTTAATATGTGTATATACATATATATTTATGTGTTAATATGTGTATATACATATATATTTATGTGTTACTATGTGTATATACATATATATTTAGGTGTTAATATGTGTATATACATATATATTTAGGTGTTTATATGTGTATATACATACTGTATATATTTAGGTGTTTATATGTGTATATACATATATATTTAGGTGTTTATATGTGTATATACATATATATTTAGGTGTTTATATGTGTATATACATATATATTTAGGTGTTTATATGTGTATATACATATATATTTAGGTGTTTATATGTGTATATACATATATATTTAGGTGTTTATATGTGTATATACATATATATTTAGGTGTTTATATGTGTATATACATATATATTTAGGTATTTATATGTGTATATACATATATATTTAGGTGTTTATATGTGTATATATATATATATATATATTTAGGTGTTTATATGTGTATATACATATATATTTAGGTGTTTATATGTATATATATATATATTTAGGTGTTTATTTATATGTGTATATACACATATTAACACATAGGTTTATATGTATATAAGCATGTATATTTATAGAGAAAACACAGTCCCCATAGAACGCAATGTAAAGGCACTTTTCAGTAATATTTTTTTTTTCTAACACCCCACATCCCCTCACGTTAACTTCTTATAACTGCTTTGTGCAGTTATTTTAATAAAAAAAAAGATGCTCATATTTTTTATTTTTAAAAAGGAACTGTACACTTTATTTTGGGGGAATTGGGGGACAAAGTTTGAGCGTAAAGTTCTACCGCAAGCTCACGGTAGCATTAACCAGCCATTTGTAATGGTTGTTTATTTAACGTGTACTCGTAAACGGGCAAATTTGTTTATGGGCGCACATTAAAATTGCGCTCCACTTGTAATCTTGCAAATTATAAGAACCATTAACCATTGTTTATGCCTATGAAGTTGTATGACTGCGTAAGATGATTACAGTGTAGGTGCAGGAAGGTACAATATTAGCCCTGGATAATCAAAATGATAAACTGTTTTGTTAAAACAATAAGGAAACAGATATATAATATGATTCCTGATATATATATATATATATATATATATATATATATATATATATATATATATATATATATATATATATATATATATATATATAAATAAAAGAAACACTTGATCAAGCATGGTGATGGGGAAAATTATGAGTCAGTAAAGCTTGCACAATTATTTTATTAATTAGTCCAAAAAATGTACCTTTAGAACTAAAACTATATTAAACTATAAATAAAACTTTCATTATTGAGACAGATCATGCAGTATTAATAGACTTTTCAATATACTGCCATTATCAGATTCTGCTACCACTGAACATGTGCAAAATGTCATAGTGTATAAGCATATGAGCCTGTGATTGGCTCATGTCTGTCACATGATACAGAGGACTGGCAAACTAAAGACATTTTTGAAAGTTATAAAAAAAATTGTGCTGCTTATTTAAAATTTAGAATAAGTACTGTGTGATGTCCTTGTCATTATGCACTTCTACTGTATGTAATGGTCCTTTGATTATTTTATTAACACATAAGTGTTTCATTCACTGCATTTTGTAGTTGTAATTAAAACGCCTAAAATATGGTAGACATGAAGTCACCCCCGGATTTCATACAACACAATATTTTACTTACATACAATATTTTATTTATAATGATTAGCCCATTTTTATGGCATGTGCATAGAAAGTACATAAAGAAAAACAGAAAGGTTTAGGGGTGCAGCACCTGTTCCATAAAGCTTATAGCTGATTTGTGTACTTATAAGGGGGGGGGGGGGGGGTCACTGTCCTTATAGACATATGCACAGTGTGAGTGTGAAATGGGGTTCAATTTCTATTTTCTTGGCATCTGACATAGACCATTTTTATTTCCCTGGGCTTAGAAGAACTATCTTGAAACTCATAAAAACAAGATGCAGATAAATATGCTCAGATGTATTTATTTTTAACAGATAACTTTCTTCACACAATGCAGCGAAACACAGAATATTGCCAATGACATGTGATAATCACGATGCTAAATACAGTGAAGAAAATGCCCGTAACTGAGTGAGGTCTTCCATCTGATTTCAGCAGTGTTTTCCTTGGCTCTGGCAGGGATCTGGATGGCAGGGGGCTACAAAGGGAACAGAATAGAGATATGTAAGAGCATTTTTCCTATCTCCAGATTGTATCCATAAAGACATTAAAGTGACATTAAACCCAAATTGTTTATTTCATGATTTAGATAGAGCATGTAATATTTAACAACTTTCCAATTTACTTCTATTATCTAATGTGCTTCATTCTCTTGATATCCTTTGTTGAAAAGCATATCTACATAGGCTCAATAGCTGATGATTGGTGGTTGCACATAGATGCCTTATGTGATTGGCTCACCCATGTGCATTGCTATTTCTTCAACAAAGGATACCTAAAGAATGAAGCAAATTACATAATATAAGTAAAATAGAATGTTGTTTAAAATTGTATTCTCTATCTAAATCATGAAAGAAAAATGTATTTATATATGTATAACCATGTATAAAAAGATAGTTTATATCTGCATATACAGGTACAATTTCTGACTGGATGCAAATGTTTAGAGCACATGGAAGCTAGTAGGGTAAATATTGCAAGGTTTATCCACTGACCAATCAAAGAGGGACCCCTTTTATTGAAGGCATCCATAGGCAGCTGCTAATCTAATGAAAAACAAACAAATCACGCAACGCTAATATTTAATAAATTAACTTTGTTCACTTGGTATTCTTTGTTGAAATGCAAGTAGGTTGGCTCAGGAGTGGACTAGTCTAGAGCAGTGTTTCTCAACCGTGGTCCTCAAGTACCCCCAACAGTCCAGGTTTTCATTATAGCTGAACCAGTGCACAGGTAAAGTAATCAGCTGATCAGTAACTATGGTTACTAACCTGCTCTCAGCCATCAGCTGATTATTTCACCTGTGCACTGGTTCAGCTATAAGGAAAACCTGGACTGTTGGTTGTGCTTGAGGACCGCAGTTGAGAAACAATGGTCTAGAGCAGTGATTTGCAACCTTTTTTTTGCCGTGGCACACTTTTTTACATTAAAAAATCCTGCGGCACACCACCATCCCAAAATTTTAGAAAATCACACATTGTAGCCTAATACAGGATATATATATATATATATGTATATATATATATATATATATATATACACACACACACACTGTGCTGTGCTGTCATGCCATGCCTCCTACAAACTATACATGACATATTGACATTCATTCACAAACAATCATAATGATTGTCTGTGAATGAATGCCAATGTCATGGTTGTAAATGATGCCTGATGAGCCTGTCACATATCTCCCAATATTTCAAAATTTGACAGAGGGACACCCCGCACTGTTGTCAGCCTGCCGCGGCACACCTGAGGATCTCTCACGGCACACTAGTGTGCCACGGCACACTGGTTGAAAAACACTGGTCTAGAGCACTGTGCGGCAGCATTGTGCAAAAACCGCTGCCATCTAGTGATCAAAAGCGTTACTGCAAAACCGCATCTCTCCAGACACGTGTACGCAACCCACCTAGGTATTCTCTTCAACAAAGTATATAATGAAAACTGAGTAAATATGACAATAGAAGTACATTGAAAAGTTGTTTAAAATGCATACTCTGTCTGGATCATGAAAGAAAATGTTTGGGTTGTAAGTAATTCATGCTTAAAACTCTGCCATTCCTCTTTGTTTCATCCAGAAGGCCTCCTCTCTGCTATTTATTCATCTTGAGATCTCGGTGTAGCTCTAATATATTTGTTTCTCTGTGTATGAATATATGTTGTGGCATTTATAGTGTAAAAGAATTGTTTATTTTAGATTTATTTATAGAAACGTATATACTGTACTTGTCTGACTACACAAGAATACACTTAGATAAAACCATATAACTGTAGGGTATTGTTTTTATTTAACAGCTTTGTGTACCTACCTTTTTTATGACCACATGCGCTCTGCTCCTGGGAATGCTGTGCTGGTTTGCACGCTTTATAAAAGAGAGAGGTAGAAATAAATAAATTAATTAATATTTGCAGCATTTCCTAGAATGAAAAAAATAACATTAGGTGGTTGAATAGCGCAGGTCTTACCAACAGTGGCGAGAACTAGCTATTTCTATATGCCTAGTGATGCTCAAAACCCCTTAGCATACATGACATATGAGTATATTGTTGTCATTAAAGGGTTAAACCAGATGTAGGAACTGTAATGAACTGGGTAGGAATGCTAACAGTTAAAGGAATATGAAAAAGCAATAATAATATGATGTCATGTACAAGTTTATTTAATTTATTTAATTTAATAAACAGATGGTTCTGCTCAAGCAACAGTGTGATAATACAATTATCCTGCTTATTAAAGTATTTTATTATTGATTCTTCATTATCTAATACAAATTAATAATGCAGCCCTTACATGGTAGTACATTTTTATTTCATGCCTTATGTTGCTTATCTCCTTGCCTTAGTTGTATATTACACAATCTAATGTGACTTACGGTCATGGCAGGCGCTCTGCTGTTGGCAAGGGTCATGGCAGGCGCTCTGCTGTTGGCAAGGATCTTGGCACACACTCTGCTGTTGGCAGGTATCTTTGCAGGGATCCTGGCATTTGGTCTTCTGGTGACAATGTCCTCCTTTGACTCCAGACATGACTGATCTTTGGTTCTGCAAGATCCGCTTCTTAGATAAATAAAAGAAGATATGTCTGGCTGGTGTGACGGAGCTGCTTTTATACACCTGACCTGAGCTGAGCCTGATATGAATAGCTTCACAATATGTCATTATATGAGTAATCCTATATTTATTACTTCATAAATGTCTGGATGTTTCAGGAATATAACTTTGGTTATTTGTGTTATTATCTTCATAGCTGGGTGTTTCTAAAGGAGAATATCATGTCACAAGTGTGCATTACACTAACAAACAGTGCCTCATAAGTTAGGCTTAGTTATATTTCAAGACAATGTTTTTGATTTCCAAATATGGGAAATAACAAATAATAAAAAGCACTTAAGATAATGGCAGCTGCTTTTTAAATTTAGAGGGGAGTTATATACACAGAATATAACCCCTATATTATAGTATTTACAGTGACAGAATTAATATTTGTAACTAAACTGTTTTTTAACCCTTTCATGACCGGGTTAAAACAGAGTTCCGATGTAGACAAATTGAAATCACGCGATCGTGCAAAAGATTGCAAAATTTCAATTATGGGATCGGGTCTGGGGGGCGTCCCTAAGACGCTAGGAATACCCTCCAGACTGTAATCAAATCCTGCAAGCCTAGTAGGCTTCAGGACAGCCGTTTGCGATGATGTTGTATTCCGTCATAACGGCTTTAAAGCCCAGTGCCGTTGTGACGGAATACAATGGCATAACGGCATTAAAAGGTTAAAATTGCATTACATAAAGGGACAGTAAAGTCAAAAGTATAGTTAAATAAATTGGATATGGCAAAATATTTAAACAACTTTCCGATTTACTTCTATTATCCATATTGCTTTGTTTTCTTGGTATACTTTGTTAAAGAGTAACCCTAGGTGAGCTCAGGAGTGTGCACATGTCCTTAGATAACAACAGTGTTTGCAACAATGTTTATAGCAATGTTATATATAGATACAATAAAAAAGACGCACTCAAATTGGTTAATTTTTTTTGGGGGGGGGTTGGGGTAATTCACTTAAAGGGATATTAAACCATTTTTAATTTTTTTCCTGATTCATATAGTGCATCCAATTTTAGGCAACTTTCTAATTTACTCCTATTATAATTTGCTCTTCGTTCTTTTGGTATCTTTATTTGAAAAAACAGGAATGAAAGCTTAGGAGCCGGCCCGTAAATGGAGCTGAGAAAATGTTACTTGGTGTGACATGGTTTAATAAAAGGATATTTTATGATTATCCTGGAAGATATTAATTCTTGAGGTTGGCACAAACATGGCTGTCCTGCAGCAGAGATATATTCAGTGATCTGAGCCTCTGACAGAGCTCATTATGTCTAATACAGTATATAGGAGTGCTGTATATCATGAGTGAGACTTGTTTATATATATAAATATATATATATATATATATATATATTTATTTATATTGATTTCCTGACGATTCCTGTGCAATGTGGCATCTTCTTTTCTTTTGTGAAATGCTTCATGTGGCTGTTTTGTGGTGGTTAAACACACAATAGTGCAGGGTCAATAGGCTTAAGATTACATGCTCTAATCAATTAGATTTTATTTTTACTATTATGGCCCTTTAAAATAACACACACAGAGGTACACTATTAGCACAAATTGATTGTTGTGGCACAGGTTACAAGAATCAAACAGTACCTTAAACTTCTGTTGAGCGTAAGTGATCATCATGCTCTATTAACCAACGATACCCGATGACCACGGTATTCATGCGCTCACTAGGTCTGGGGGCTCTTATATCTGGATTGCTGTAAGTGCTATCCTTGAGACTTAAGGGCATATCTATCAAGCTCCGTACGGAGCTTGAAGCCCCGTGTTTCTGGCGAGCCTTCAGACTCACCAGAAACACAAGTTATGGAGCAGCAGTCTAAAGACCGCTGCTCCATAACCTCTCCGTCTGCTCTAAAGAGGCGGACAGACATCGCCAGAAATCAACCTGATCGAATACGATCGGGTTGATTGACACCACCCTGCTAGCGGCCGATTGGCTGCAAATCTGCAGGGGGCGGCATTGCACCAGCAGTTCACAAGAGCTGCTGGTGCAATGCTGAATGTGGAGAGCGTATTGCTCTCCACATTCAGCGAGGTCTGTCGGATATGATCTGCTGATCGGATCATGTCGGACAGACACATAATTAATATGCCCCTTACTCCTCTCTGTAACAGTGTCCTGGGCAAGCAACTGATCTTTGGCTCCAGTTCTAAATGTTCGCCGCCCCCATTTTGGGATCCATCTCTCACTTTGGTAGTGTTAATTTACTCCTGGCCAGCTATCCACGCCATGCTTGCTGACGCCTTTAGAGTGTCACCAGGTGTGTAGGAGCTTATGGGATAGCAAAAAGAGTCTTGTCCTGTAGTTAATAGCTGATTCTTACTCGTCGCTCAGCTTTCAAATGCAGAATGATGCAGTATATTGCAAGACACCATGTGCGTTTCACCCCTATAGTATCACTTCATCAGGGCTAATACAGACAACAGCTTTAAACGTCAGAATGCCCTTAAAGGGACATTCACTAAATGCTCTATAACTCAGTAACCATACAACAGAGTTTTTTATTATTATTATTATACAGTTTAAAACAGCATATACCTCATGTAGTGCTAGAACCAACGTATTCTTACTATTTAAACCCATTTGGCCACATTTTATCTTTAATGCATTTACATTTACAAAAAAATGCATAGTCCATCCTATCATTTAGACCCAGTGGAAGCTTTGTTTTAAGGTTGAAAATCCACCTAACCTCTTTTTGTAACAAAATGTTTTCCCCTCTATTATGAGGGTCTCCATTATCAAAAGCTATACATTTTAAAGTTGTAATTTCCCTTTCATGGTAGGTTGCAAAGTGCCTTGCTACATTTGTATCTCTCTTGTCAGTTATATATTAATGATGCTCTTGTATTCTATCTTTTTTTTTAAATCTTTATTTATAGACAATTAACAGTTTACAAATCATATGCAGATTCAAATATTGGTTTTCCTGAACATACATGTTATACATTGAGTAACATTCTGGCTAGCTTGCCGTATGACGAATACTAAAATAAAAACAATCTTGTGTAGCATTAAATTCAACAGATTATGCTTTAAATAGAACAGTTTAATTTTTGGCCCTTCACCTTTCAATATTACCGCTTAAACATATATTGAAAGTAACGGGCAGAGAAAAAAGTAAATTACGCCCTAAGTTATAAGTACTAAAAAAGGGTGGATGGTTGGGCCCGGGAGGAAAGGAGAAGAGAAAAAAAGAGAGGGATATGAGGAAAGGATGAGAAGAGAAAAAAAGAGAGAGATATGATGAATCGTATCGTCTACACTTAGAAATCGATAGAAAAAAGAGATTACTAGCAATTCTGTAAAAGTCGCCACTTAAAACTGCTTCCTGTATATATATTGTGTTCTTAAATGGATATACCAACTGCTTTTGAGTATTTATTGGTTCTGATTTAATAAAGGGATACCATTTCGCAAAATATTTTCCTATATCTAACTGCGGATTAGATAGAAGGTCAAACTGTTCTATTATCATCTGGAATCTTAGTTTAGAGATACATTTGTTAAAGCTAGGTTCTTTCTTATCTTTCCAGCTTACAAATATAATCACCCGGCCACATAGGATGGCATTGTTAATTAACTTAATATTTAAGAGTCTAGGATTTGATTCTTGGGTAAGTAAGACATCATAGAAAGTAAGCCTTATTTTATGATTTGTTATTTTAGATAACCAAAAGGAAATTTTATTCCAGAACCTATTGACTTTAGGGCAATACCAGA
The DNA here is from genome assembly GCF_027579735.1 of Bombina bombina. Taxonomy (NCBI): domain Eukaryota; kingdom Metazoa; phylum Chordata; class Amphibia; order Anura; family Bombinatoridae; genus Bombina; species Bombina bombina. The sequence continues at coordinate 41,432,119 of NC_069507.1, read as the reverse complement.
TACTGTGAGCAATGTCTGCTTTTGGCCTATAACATTTCATGCAGTGATTTATATTACTCAGAGACCATCTGGACATCTCTTGTGGGGTTAAGTAGGCAGCATTAATCAATTTGATGTGAGTTTTGCGACATGAGATAGAGAGCATTGACGCGCTAACTCCGGTAAAACCTTTTGTGACTTGTATCTTAATAATATCTATACTTTTAGTTTGCCAAATATGGATTATGTGATCTAAGTTTTTGTCACCCACCCTATTCAATATCATATCATACCAATAGAATACGGATGTATGACCATTCTTGTATAACTTAAAGCCTGTGATTATATCTTTCCAGTCTTGCTCGATGTTAAATTTACTTTTAATTGACTCTAATTGATGTCTTACCTGCAAATATGCATAAAAATCTTTATTCTGTATATTAAATTGATTTTTCAGAATTTCAGGAAACAATTTGATATGTGCATATTCTTTATCATATATCTGTTCTACGAGTACTAAACCTTGTTCTTTCCATTTATTAAACAAGATTGAATTTACCCTGGCATAAACTCTGGATTACCAGTAATGGGCAGGTACCTTGAGAAATAAGGGTCTATATTACATAATTTGCATAATTTATGCCAGGCCAATATTGGATTTTTCATGTTTTGTATTTCGTTAGCAAAATGTTTTTTATCTAGATGTAGCAATGCACATAATGAGAATGGGACTAGATAGAGTAAGAAGAGAATTACTCAGAAAAAGAATACACAAATTAGCACTCAGGGTTTATGGATTGTGAATAAATTAATTTGCACAGCCACTTAATTTTGACTTATGGAAAACAATAACACTTAACTTTTAATAATTACTTTGTAAAATAGGAAAAAATATTAAAAACACACTTGAGTATCCTCCAGTAAATCATAATATATATCCAGTGACTATAGGTCAGGTAAGGAACATAAGTTGGGATCAAGTAATTTTTTGTGAGTGTAAATTTTATCACTGGTCAGTTTGTTCTACAGAATTAATGTATACGTATTCAGCACTGACTTATCATATAGCATAGTCAAAGTCATATATTTGTTATGGTTTGTAATGCTATAATTATATCAGTTAACTGCATGGTATAGGGTGCTGATACATATATATTCTGCCATGTCTTTAACATATCTTTCGTATGCATATTATTTATGTACCCTTTTAGACTTAATACGGGCATATAAAGCATGTGCGGTTGTAGTCAAAGTCAAACTAAGTGTTTGAATCTAGTTGTACTCTCAACAGCTTATTATTATGTGGCACAGTTGTACGTTTTGTGTACAGATACAAATAAGTTAACGTATCAGAACAGTCAGTTGTATATTGATACAATGTATCGTTTGTGATTAGATCACTGTTTGTTGTGCAATATGCTATTCATACCACATGTGCTTTATATGCCCGTATTAAGTCTAAAAGGGTACATAAATAATTGTTAACGCATAAGTGCAAAATAACTGTACAATTATTTAACAGCATACGAAAGATATGTTAAAGACATGGCAGAATATATACGTATCAGCACCCTATACCATACAGTTAACTGATATAATTATAGCATTACAAACCATAACAAATATATAACTTTGACTATGCTATATGATAAGTCAGTGCTGAATATGTTGACCATGACCAGTGATAAAATTTACACTATCACAAAAAATTACTTGATCTCAACTTATGTTCCTTACATGACCTATAGTCACTGGATATATATTATGATTTACTGGAGGATACACAAGTGTGTTTTTAATATTTTTTCCTATTTTACAAAGTAACTATTAAAAGTTAAGTTTTATTGTTTTCCATAAGTCAATAATAAGTGGCTGTGCAAATTAATTTATTCACAATCCATAAACCCAGAGTGCTAATTTGTGTATTCTTTTTCTGAGTAAGTCTCTTCTTACTCTATCTAGTCCTATAGTTGTTCCAATACTCTAGCACCCAGACCCTAAATCATTCAGACTATTAACTCTCTTTTGAGACAAATCATATAAAAGGGTTATTAAAGTAGTGCCGTTTGTCCCCCCTTTATTGTAAACATAATGAGAATGGTTTGACTAAATTTGTTTCTAATTCCCGTAAAGAATAATAACGTATGTCATCATCCATTCTTTGGATATTTTTGCAATACATACTCAATTGTACCACTTAATAGATGGTTAACCAAAGCCACCACATAATTTACTTTGAGATAACCTATATTATTATTATCGGGTATTTGTAGAGCGCTAACAGGTTTCCGCAGTGCTAATGATGATAATCTGGATTTCTTGCGTGCGCCACAAAGAAATTCTCTAAACATTTAATGATGACTTAAATCTTTATTTTTTATAAATATAGGTACATTTTGTATAACGCAGAGTAATTTAGGGAAGATTATCATTTTTATAAAGTTGATTTTACCTGAAAGGAAGATTGGGAGGTGAATCCATCTTGTTAATTCCTCTTTGAAAAAGTTCCATAAAGGCTTATAATGTAAATCAAGCCAACCATCAGGTGATAAACTCAATTTAAGTCCCAAATATTTTTTATACATTCTGTTTCTTGGATAATTGTTTAGTTTTATCTGATCTATCCAATGCAGTGTTTGAAACTAAATTAAAATCACCAGCCACAATCAATCAAGTTTTTGAGTACTCCAATAATTTATTTGTAATAAGTTCCAAAATTCCTTATCTAGATTATTTGGTCCGTATATGTTACATATCTCAAATATTTGTTTTAAAATTTCTATTTTTAATATAATAAATCTTTCATTCTTATCTATTTCCTTGGATAGAATTGAATACTCTAAATGTTTATGCTTTAAAATAGCAACGCCCTTTTTTCTTTTGTGGCAGGGTGTAGCAATTACTTCTCCAACCCAACCTTGTTTTAACTTTATAATTTTTTTTTGTTTAAGATGTGTTTCTTGTAAAAATGCTATAATAGTTTTTAACTTACGTAACTGAAGAATTATATTTTTTTCTTTTAATCAGGGAAGTAATTCCTCCTACATTCCAAGAAATCATATTACATGACATTTAAAATATATATATATATAGAGGTAGCAGACACAGCTAAAAAAAAATCTCTGTCCCTCCTCAATCCTCCCCGCCCCCCAAATCCCTAGTACTGCTTACATACCAGATTTTTTTAGTTGTAAAATTTAAACACCTAAAAAAAATACATTTTAATGTTTTGCGATTCCTGAAAGAAAAAAAAAAGGAAGTTACTGGACATTACCAACATATTTAAGACCAGGGTACCACTTCTACTTGAATGACTATATATAGAGGAAACAGATTATATATAAATTACCTGACTGTTTCTATACGATTAATGTATACAGTATTCTCTTCAAAGGTTTTAGCTTCCTCAGGGTTATTTATTACTGTCCAATTGTCGCTATACCGTACTTTTAGCTTAACTGGGTAGATTAGTCTTGCATCAATTCCTTTTTTAATCAGATTTGAGCCAAATGGGGCCATCTCCCTTCTCTTAATAGATGTTTCTATTGAATAGTCTTGAAATATCATGTTTATATGTATCCATTTGAATATCTTGTATTCTATCTTTTAGAAAGCGTTTAGTTTACTGCCTATGTTTTAGCGCTGTGGAATCTGTTGGCGCTCTACAAATACCTGATAATTATAATAATAACTTCTGCAGAGTCACAATTCATCAAAAATCTGATATCATACACCTTAGAACCATTAAAGGTTTTGCTATTTTCCATAAAGGGGCAATAGATGCACCTACCCCATGGTAAACTGCCTCTTATACCCTGTCTTTTCTAAGCCAGTCTGACATAGATAAACTTCTCAGAAATCTTTATCCTTTAGATTATGGGGCCGAATTATCAAGATCCAAATGGAGCTTGATGTTCCGGTTTCCGCACGAGACTTCAGGCTCACCGGAAACAGCAGTTATGAAGCAGCGGTCTTAAGACCCTGCTCCATAACTGATCTGCTGCCTCTGAGGCTGCAGTCTGCAATCCACCCAATATTATATGATCAGGCTGATTGATACCCCCTGCTAGCCGCAAATTTGCAGGGGGCAGCATTGCACAAGTAGTTCACAAGAACTGCTTGTGCAATAATAAATTCTGACAGCGTATGCTGTTGGCATTCATCAATGTCTGTCGGACATGATCCGATGATAAATCGGCCCCTATGAGCCATTTTAGCTGTTAACAAAGAATTTTCTCCCACTATCTCCTTTATTTTCTCATCAAGGTTTAAAATATGCCAATTGTTTTTAAAAACCTGTCTCAACTTTTCCCATTCACTGTTATAAGTTGTGATAAACCTAATTTTTTTCTGTATATGCTCAGTCTTTCTATTATATAGTAGATCATCTCTACTCCTATTTCTTGCTCTAGTCAGAGCCCTTTTTGTACATCTATTCAAGTAGCCTCTTTTTTAAAATATCTCCCTCATAAGTGAGGCATGCTTATAAAACTTAGTAACTGATGAACAATTTCTCCTTGATCTAAGAATTTGACCTAATGGGATTCCTTTAATTAAAGATGATGGATGTGAGTTTGAGGCCTCAAGTATGCAATTAGTAGCGGTCATTTTTGTGTAATTCTCCTCCACAATTACACCACCATTGTTCCTAATTTTTAGATCTAGGAAAGCTAATTCCGTCATGCTTGTTTCTATGGTTAGAAAGATATTTTTGTTATTTTTATTTAAATTAGTAACAAAGGTCTTAAGTTCTCCTTCTGGACCATTCCAAGGGACCAAAATGTCATCCACATATCGGACCCATAATAATACATACTGATCAAAGGCACTGCTATAACTTTTAAATATTCCAAAGAGTTCCCATGCCCCTAAATGAAGGCAAGCATATGTTGGGGCACATACTGCCCCCATGGCTGTGCCCCTGATCTGCCTGTATATTTTACCATCAAAAGAAAAATGTTGTTTTCAAGAATAAAACTTAACAAATTAATGACAAATTTAGTGTGCCTCTGAAATTTCCATTCCCTGGTATCCAAAAAAGATTTGATGGCTAATATTCCCACTTCATGAGGAATAGATGAGTAGAGATTATCTACATCCAAGGTATCTATCACTGTTTTTTCAGACACTTCAATACCATGTAGTTTTTTTAGTAGATCACCTGTGTCTCTTATCTAGGAGGGTAAAGAGGACAGAAATGGTCTTAAGACAAAGTCTACATACTGACCTATTTTTTCGGCCACACTCTTCATATTTTTATGCAGTTTAGGGATTGTGTAAAAGACCAGCATTGGTGGATGCTCAAGATAAAGATATCTGAACTCCTGATTTGAAATCAATCCTATACTCTTTTGCTACATTCAGGAGCCTAAACAGTTCTGACTGTATATTTTTTATTGAGAGTTTTGCTAGTTTTTCATATTGGTCCTGTATTCCTAGTTGACGTTTTACCTCAGTGACACAATTAACTTCGTCCATCAAAACTATATTACCTCGGGGGGCGGAGCCAGCAGCCAAAGAACTAAGACATGCATCTAGGAGGCTCCTGCATTTATTTAAATTTTAGGCTCACCGGAAACAGCAGTTATGAAGCAGCGGTCTTAAGACCCTGCTCCATAACTGATCTGCTGCCTCTGAGGCTGCAGTCTGCAATCCACCCAATATTATATGATCAGGCTGATTGATACCCCCTGCTAGCCACAAATTTGCAGGGGGCAGCATTGCACAAGTAGTTCACAAGAACTGCTTGTGCAATAATAAATTCTGACAGCGTATGCTGTTGGCATTCATCAATGTCTGTCGGACATGATCCGATGATAAATCGGCCCCTATGAGCCATTTTAGCTGTTAACAAAGAATTTTCTCCCACTATCTCCTTTATTTTCTCATCAAGGTTTAAAATATGCCAATTGTTTTTAAAAACCTGTCTCAACTTTTCCCATTCACTGTTATAAGTTGTGATAAACCTAATTTTTTTCTGTATATGCTCAGTCTTTCTATTATATAGTAGATCATCTCTACTCCTATTTCTTGCTCTAGTCAGAGCCCTTTTTGTACATCTATTCAAGTAGCCTCTTTTTTAAAATATCTCCCTCATAAGTGAGGCATGCTTATAAAACTTAGTAACTGATGAACAATTTCTCCTTGATCTAAGAATTTGACCTAATGGGATTCCTTTAATTAAAGATGATGGATGTGAGTTTGAGGCCTCAAGTATGCAATTAGTAGCGGTCATTTTTGTGTAATTCTCCTCCACAATTACACCACCATTGTTCCTAATTTTTAGATCTAGGAAAGCTAATTCCGTCATGCTTGTTTCTATGGTTAGAAAGATATTTTTGTTATTTTTATTTAAATTAGTAACAAAGGTCTTAAGTTCTCCTTCTGGACCATTCCAAGGGACCAAAATGTCATCCACATATCGGACCCATAATAATACATACTGATCAAAGGCACTGCTATAACTTTTAAATATTCCAAAGAGTTCCCATGCCCCTAAATGAAGGCAAGCATATGTTGGGGCACATACTGCCCCCATGGCTGTGCCCCTGATCTGCCTGTATATTTTACCATCAAAAGAAAAATGTTGTTTTCAAGAATAAAACTTAACAAATTAATGACAAATTTAGTGTGCCTCTGAAATTTCCATTCCCTGGTATCCAAAAAAGATTTGATGGCTAATATTCCCACTTCATGAGGAATAGATGAGTAGAGATTATCTACATCCAAGGTATCTATCACTGTTTTTTCAGACACTTCAATACCATGTAGTTTTTTTAGTAGATCACCTGTGTCTCTTATCTAGGAGGGTAAAGAGGACAGAAATGGTCTTAAGACAAAGTCTACATACTGACCTATTTTTTCGGCCACACTCTTCATATTTTTATGCAGTTTAGGGATTGTGTAAAAGACCAGCATTGGTGGATGCTCAAGATAAAGATATCTGAACTCCTGATTTGAAATCAATCCTATACTCTTTTGCTACACTCAGGAGCCTAAACAGTTCTGACTGTATATTTTTTATTGAGAGTTTTGCTAGTTTTTCATATTGGTCCTGTATTCCTAGTTGACGTTTTACCTCAGTGACACAATTAACTTCGTCCATCAAAACTATATTACCTCGGGGGGCGGAGCCAGCAGCCAAAGAACTAAGACATGCATCTAGGAGGCTCCTGCATTTATTTAAATTTTATTTAGTTTTCCCTCTGTGGAACAGTCTTTGGATACTGAACTATTGCTAGAAACCTGAAGGGTCTCATACAGAACTCCTGGTTTGAATGAATAAGGCGATTATTTTGGAGTATCGCTATCTTTGAAGACACAGTGGGCCGCAAACTTCTCTTTCACTATGGAGAAAGGCATCTGCGCCACATTACAGACCCTACTGGCTGAATATGAGCAACGGATCTTCAATAGATTTGACGCGCTGCTTACAACGATTGAAGCAACGCGTGTAACAAGTAAAAGTGTACTAAATGGTGAGAGGGGAGAGATGGCTGTTGGTGAGAGGCCTGGAGTTATGCAGATAACCGCTGGGGACTTTTGCATTGGGCCTGATCTCCCTGTGAGTGTGCAACGGCAGGATGGAAATGCAGGAGGTCTTACCGGGGGTTGTGAAGTACTGCCCCTGCTGGATCGCAATGAGCTGGCTCCTGTGAGAGATACCTGTGAGACTGGGGGGCTCATCTGGTGTAGGCAAGATGGTGAGTCAGGCAGATTGTGGCACCTGGAGGTGTTTCTTGTTTGTTCCCGTGGGGCCAAGTGTGGATGTGAGAGTGACCGGTCTCCATGAGTGCGGCACTGCTGAGATGTGTGGATCACTGTCGGTCTCCTATTGCGGCACCACCTTGGAGATTTCCATAGCCTGGGGCCTAAAATGGTACTGCACATGGGATCTGCCTATGGATACTAACCTTCTTTTGATGACCCTGCAGCTTGAAGGATTTAGGCTCTATAGGATGAACATAAAAGCTGGAGTGGGGTGACATTCTTACTACAGCAGAGGTTACTAAGTGCCCACAATACCATCTTGCCTTTTAAATGTGCTGCCACTTAAAGCCCAGCTCTTGGACTTATTGAATAATTTTATTTTAGTTGTAGCCGAAGAATCTACATTTATGAAGATCATTGTCTGAGACCATGTGGATTTCAGGACTAGACCTTCTTGATGTTTTTCCCTATGAACAGTATTAATGAGGACATGCCAGTAATAGTCCCTAAGTTAAGTGTTTGGTTCATTAATCAAATTCAAGGTTGTTTAACTTGGGAATTATATATTAAGAGCAGCGTAATACTGTAAATTTCAGATATTTATCAGTGTGCTATGCATTTTTGTGAACAATATTGTTTTGCTTTACATATTATTGCTGGTCTGTTTGCATGCCTATACTTTCACAACTAGAACTTGCTGTTTCGTGATTATTGGCTGTGTTATGTTGATAAATTGCTGTGCTATAGTTGGTTCAGTACCAATCCTTAGCTTTAATATAACATTAACCCCTATACAACAAAGGGAATCCTCCCTGGGCCTATAGTTATTGGTCTTTGGTTAATAAGGTTTAGCCCCGCACACTATAATGATGCTTCTTTTTCTTTGCATTAATTACATTGCAGATTAAAACTACATAAGTTACCCTGCTGAATTCTTGTACCCCACAGTTTCTTGATATATTGGTGTAATAGATAAGCAGGTAGCCTAGGTTTCTTATAACCCTGGAATAATTGACATTGCATTGACTGTACATAAGAGGATAATCAGAGATTGTTATAAGCTGTGTACAGGTTGCCTGTGTCACCCAATGTCATATTTTAATGGTATATTTGTTCTCTGCATGTGTATTCTGTTAAGCAGCTATGGAGTGCAAATTGAGGTCCAGTTGTGGGTGGGAACTTGCGTTTCTCACTGAGTTGTTTTAATGTTGCGAGGTTCTCATGTATAATGCCTAGAGGCCCATAAGGGGTCTGTGAGAGCTTAAAATAGCAATATTTCCCTTAGAGTCATTTCTATATGCTTTGTCATCTGATAGTGGCTTCTAAAATTAAAAATTAAGCTTTGGAGATCAAGCCACTTTAACACTTTTAGCACTATATGTCTGACAATTTTGGAGGGGTGTATGATTAGAGGCCCTGGGGAGTCCTATAATAACCTACAAGAGTACAGTGGGAGATTAATTATTCCACCCTATTGTTGTACCCCCCAGCATTTACCCCCTATCTTTATCTAGTTTAGTTCCTCCCCCTTTAAGTCAATATTTAGAATTCCTAAACTTCTAATCTAGGCCTTTGAGTCTTGTTCGTAACTTTCAATTGTAATCTAGAGGGGCTATATTTCTCAGTTGTTTATGATTGATCCCCGCCCCCATGCCACTTTTCTTCTAACTAATATATTTTAGGAGCCTAGGGGAGGTCCAGGTAACTTCACTGCCCCCTATTACTAAGTTTTAATATGTAGCTATTCAAATATATTTTTCAGTCTTGGGGTGGTACCACATCTACAGCCTAGCTAATAACTTAGGTGCAGTTGTTCAAGTTTCAGTTATCCTGCTATGGTGCCCATCCTGACAAATGTTCTCCAATAGATGTTGACTATATAAAACAGTTTTACTTTTGTATAAGTTGTCTAATCTACTAATGTACATAATTGATCATTTGCCCTCCTCTGTTTCTATAGCTTTCCGGGCAATTCTGAGGCTCTGGCAGACATAGGAGGTGCGTTTGTCCATTATAGACCCAAGAGCGGTCTATCGTATACAAAAACCCTCAGTTTAGTGAGTTGCATTATTTGAGGTCCAAAAGTGGCCTCTATTGTTTATGAGGGACAAACTTAGAGGGTAGCTTTTCAGTTTGCTCTCCAAATTTATGTATATGTATATTGAGCCAAGAGATGTTTGTATTTCCAGCAGTAGTCAGGTGCAAGAGGATGTGTTTCTTTTTTTTTTTTCATTTTTTTTTTCTAGTTTCCTGACTTTATATATTACTCTGTGTAATCAAACAAACGGTATATTTGTAACTCTTTTACCCTCAATAAAAAATATAAAAAAAAAAACAAAAACAAAAAAAACTATATTACCTCACTTGTCCGCTGGCTTCACTATTAGATTTGAGGCCTATATAAGTTCACTCAAAGCTTTCCTCTCCTTTACGGTTAGATTATCCCCTTTATTGTAGCAGTGTTTGAAGGCATCTTCTCTATTTCTTTTTCAACCGCCTTTACAAAAAGATTAACCACTAGAACCTGGGTTAAAATCAGCATGAAGAGTGATTTTGGTTTAAAAAGGGAGTCAATAAATCTAGAGATGTGAGGTTCATAGTTTTGTTCAAGTTCTTCATTTAAAAGTGACTCTAAAACAGCTAGTGTTTCTTTATCCTCCTTGTCAAAAACACTCTGTCCCCCTTGTGGTCTGTCCATTTTCTGTGAAAGAACCAGTTTCCTTGCAAAAAGATGTAAATCTTTAATCACTTCAAATCTAATTGATTTACTGGGAAAAAAGACAGACCTTTTTTCAAAAGAGTGACATGAGCGAGATTCAAATTAATGGAGGAAATATTTACTATTTGTAGCTCATCATCTACAGTACATGTTTACCTTGTAACCCCAGCAATATCTCCTCTTTGATCTCCCTCTGTTCATGAATCTGTCCTGTAATGGAAAGTTCTGCCCCCCCTCCTCTGCTGCCTTGTGGGGGTACCGGACATATTTATCCTCTCTCTTCCTCTTTCTGCCCCCTCTCCTTCTCTTCCATCTTCTAAAGTTCCTCTCTGAAAATTTGTAGTTTGCATTCTATTAGTTCTTTCTCCCTCAGATTCTGAGGTGTCTGTGTCTTTTGAGATCTATATGTAAAGACCTTTTTCTGTTTACAGTCATCCTGGTCCCTATGTAATTTACAACATTTCCTAGTTTGTATCTTTGCTTGTAATCTGGAGATATTAGTTTTTGTTTCATCATTCAATTTACTAAAGTTTGGATCCTTTTTCAAACTTATTGATATCACTTATTGCTTTTTTCTACTTCCTCCTTAATTTTAATCAACCTTTGATCATTTCTTTCAACCAACATCCCCATCAAATCCAAAGCACATTTAGCTAATGTTTCATTCCATTTGTCAATGAAAGCTGGATCCAGGTGCAATCTAAGTCCCGTGGGAATCATTTAATTAGTAATGTAATATTTATATACACACATATATATATATATATATATATATATATATACACCTTATATAATTTTATATTGATATTTATATTAAGAATTTTTATCAGATAGTGTATATGTGAGTGCAACACTTTAGTTTAATGTATTCACACTGTTGGGTACACTTTTTTTTAATAACTCTTGCACATTACGGTAGGTCTCCACTCGTGCAAACCCGTCACGCACTAAATTTGTTTGTGCTTAAGCGAACACATTTACATTCAACTTGTAATATGTGCGCAAGTTAGCATGGTCGCGATAAGCAATATCGTGTGCTAATAATAGTGCGCCACTTGTAATCTAGCCATTTGTTAGTAGTTTAATATGTGTAAAGGATTAAATGTAAGGAGGAGCCTTTAAGCTTTAAATAATGAGGTTTAAATAGACATAGTTTGTTACATTACTAAGGTTGCTAAAGTGAAATGCGAAACGTCTTTATTGCTGACCTTGGAGCAAATAAAACTATAAGTGCTGCTGTTACTTTTGTGCAATTTCTAGTACTTTTAGACTGTGGTGCATGCCTAGACAGCTTGCAGCCTTGTACACCACTGGTGCTGGATACATTCATATATTTTTTGATAATAAAAAACTTAAAAGAGCGTTGTTTTCTTATTTTATTTAAACATGTACTCACACTTTTTTTAGAATAGTATGTTCTAGAACTAGATGAAACTTAACTTTTTTTTTGCAATCTGTGAAAGTTGTTCCTCTATGAGCATGAGCAACAAGTCCATTTCCATCACTAAAATATTTCAACTTGATTTATTGATTTTTTAAATGAAGTTTGTTTCATGCTCAATACATATTTTTTAGTTGTGCTCTACTTGGTGTTAAAAGTATCATTATAAATTATAAAGCCTTTACTGATTAAATGAATCTAATATAAAACATGATGCAGACACATTTGTTCAAATTCCTTTATTTGAAACCATTGAAAACATATAGTATTGGACACGCAAGAAGATTAATCGTGGTGTTGATTCTAAGAATATTGTGATACGATTTTCAAGTGATGAGATCTTCCTTATATCAGTGATGTTTCCCTTGGCTCTGGCAGGGATCTGGGTGGCAGGGATCACATGGGTCTACATTAAATAAAGCAAAGAGATGTTTGACATTTTATAAACCAACACTTTAAATAGCAGTAAAACGCGTTGTATTGTATGATAAATGTGGATATCTGATTTCCTTGTAAGCTTAACCCATTTTAAAGTGATGGTAAATCCGAGCATTAAGCAAACGCTAGGATTTACCATCACTTGAAATTAAGTATAGGTCCAATGACCAACCATGAATAAAAGGGTGCTAAACCCACCCATTCTGTGCTGAAGAAAATAGTTAAACTCAGCAGCTCCAGCTGCCCATGCTATATCAGTCTCCTTCAATGAGGTGAGGTTTGCACCGCTGAACCAATAGCCGTGTGTGTCAACTAACAGGTTTCTGTATGCACGCACGGCTATTGGTTTAGAGGTGCAAGCGGCACCTAATTGGTAGAAGATCGATGTGCCGTGGGTGGCCGGAACCGCCGAATTTAGCGATGTGCATCGGAACAGAAAGGGTGAGTTTAGCACTCTATTATACATGGTTGATCATTAAACCTCCACTCTATTTTAAGTGATGTTAAGTCCTAGCGTTTGTTGAATGCTCAGATTTATCATTACTTTAATGGTGTCCAAGAACAAAGTGATCTATTTCATGTACAAAATAAACCCAAAGGAGCATTTTCTCATACATATTATACACTGCTGCTGGTAAAACAAGTCAATGGAAACGTATTAGGGGAAACAAATTTTACAGTAAACTGTCCCTTAAAGTACTGAATTGCAGAAGACCTGTGTATAAAATAAATGTTTTAAAACTGTCACTTTATTAATGATTTGCAAAACTACTTGAAAAAGGTGGTGAATATTTTAATCTTATCTCTCCTCATTGTACCTAGTTAGTGCCAGCTGTAAATCAGTTTGTCTACTGCTTTAAGCAATCACTGTGCAACATGTACCTGATTTAGTCAATTTGTAGCATTATGAAGAAAACATAGATTAATGAATGTGTTTTTGGCTTCTCAAGAGTGGGCTGTTTTTTTTGTAATATGAGTGAAAGTTTTGTACTAAGCTTAATAAAGTTGCTATACTACAATCAATCTCAAAGTATAATATTCATTAGTCATGTCACAATTATCTCTATCTGTGGACTACATTAATTAAAGGGTCATGTAAGTAAAAATTAAACTTTATTTTTTTTCAGATAGATTATGCAATTTTACAAGACTTCACAATTTTCTACTTTTAATGAAATTTACTCCATTTTAATGGTATGATTTGGTAAAGCTTAGCTCCTCATCATAAGCACATACTTATGTAGTCTCTGGAGTATGCCTATTTCTTAAAGGGATATTAAACCCACATTTTTTCTTTCATGATTCGGATAGAACATGCAATTTTAAGCAACTTTCTAGTTTACTCCTAATATCATTTTTTTTGTTTTCTTGGTATCTTTATTTGAAAAAGCATGAATAAAAGCTTTGAAGCCGGCCCATTTTAAGTTCAGAACCTTGGTTGCGCTTGCTGATTGGATGGCTAAATGCAGCCACCAAGCAGCAAGCCCTATCCAGGGTACTGAACCAAAAGCCGGCCGGCTCCAAAGCTTTCATTCCTGCTTGTTCAAATAAAGATATCAAGAGAAAACAAATTGTAATAGAAGTATATTAGAAAGTTACTTTAAATTGCATGTTCAATCTGAATCATGAAAGAAAATATTTGGGTTTACTATCCATTTAAGCATTATATGTACAACACTGTTGCAAACGCTGTTACAAATACTGTTGTCATATTGTGTGCATTGTCCTGAGCCTATTTCAATATGATCAATATTTTATAAAGGATACAAAAAGAATGAAGTAAATTTGATAATATACACAAATTGAAAAGTACTCTCCTGTGGCCAGATATAGATTTCTGTGTAAATCAAGCAAACACTATATAGCATGATGCAGGGTTAAGGTTCTGAGCCCTGCTGGATGCTCTCTTTCTGGTGGTAGTGGAATCCCCAAACACACAACTTTATTTCTTAAATTTCTGGAAAAGCAGTCACAATAACTACTGAAATTACATTTCAAACTCATTTACTGCACCAAACTAAATATTCTAAGGTGAATTCTATTTGGATTTAAATGTCCCTTTAAATTGTTACCTTGTGACAACTGTAAACTTTTACTAGTAAATGTCTTGAGAATAATTTAATCTTATCAGTTAAAAAAAATCTTGTAGCTTAAATAATCATCACATAAGGCCCCCACACAAATAATTCATTATTACTTTATTGGGACATCTTTTATTTATGTACCTTGTTTTTGTCCACAAGAGCTCTTCTCATGACACTGCTGAACATCACTACATACTGAAGCAACCAGAAAAAAAATTATTTGCAACAATTCTTGTAATAAATATTTAGTTTTCTATAAAAAAACAATTTTTTTTTTTTTGTCTGGACCTTGGAGTCATGTTACAACTGTTAGATAATTTTATCAGCTCCCTACTTCACCAAACTGCAAACCTGTAAACAAGGAATTTACATCGCTGACATAAAGGATCCAAATGCCTTTTACAACTAGAATTACAAAACATTCAACTTTTTAATATATGTAAAACATGGTAAATTTTGTCACGGTACAAGCTAAAAACGGAAACTACATTCTTTTTTATTTCATGTTCATTCATCAACACTTAGTAATTTTGCGCCATAGCAAAAATATATTTATTAAGTTCCTTTCCTTATCGCACCACCGGCTAATTCACAGCTGAGTGCTTTTTTTTTAGCTAATTTCGGCATACAAATATATATTGTGCCGTACTCTGGTGCGGGTAGTGTACACTATGATTGGATGAAGTATTTAGTAAAAATAAAACTCAATGTAAAAGTGGCCAGCGGTGCGGTAAGAAAAGGAACTTATATCAATGTATATCTTTGCTATGGAATGAACATTGCAATAAAAAAGAACATAGTTTCCATTTTCATTTTGCACTGTGACAAGGTTTACCATCACTTTAAGAATTATGTTGACCCATATAGTTTATGCATAAAATGAAAACTATAAATATGAATATGTAATATATTGAATCCTAAAAATTTATAATGATATAAAAACAATATTGTTTAAAACCATTACAAAAACTATGATAACTAAATTCTTACATAGAAGTACATTAAATAGTTTATTTAATGCTCTTTAAATATAGCTTTTAATATTCTTTTAATATAGTTATGTGTCTATTGAGGCTGAGTTGATCACAAGAGAAGGTGGCACGTGAAACAATTATTTCATACTTTAATAGATTCAATAGATTAATTATTTCATACTAAAATAGATTCTAATTTTCTTCTTTTAAAACTCTCAAATTGAATGTTTAGTAAACGTGGGGGTTACACATAACATCTGAAGACTTTCCTTCTTGTACTGAAAAACTGAAGCTGATATCACTTTTACATGATTTAAGCATCTCACAGTTAATTCCACAAAGGTAAACTCACCCTTTGATTTTAGCCTGGATAGGGATGGGCAAATGTTTAGGCACATTTGTTAAAAATAGTTAAAGTTGATCACATTTGTTTATTTAATACAATAGGTTAATGCTTGTGGAATGTTCAAAACTCATTGAGGCCCATTTATCAAGCTCCGTATGGAGCTCGTGGGCCCGTGTTTCTGGCGAGTCTTCAGACTCACCAGAAAGAGCAGTCTAAAGACCGCTGCTCCATAACCCTGTCCGTCTGCTCTGATGAGGCGGACAGGAATCGACACAATTCAACCCGATCGAGTATGATCGGGTTGATTGACACCTCCCTGCTGGTGGCCCATTGGCCGCGAGTCTGCAGGGGGCGGCGTTGCAACAGCAGCTTTTGTGAACTGCTGGTGCAATGCTGAATACGGAAAGCGTATTGCTCTCCGCATTCAGCGAGGTCTTGCAGACCTGATCCGCACTGTCGGAATTGGTCCGCAAGGCCTTTGATAAATATGCCTCATTATGTAAAAAAAGAAAGTCATTTTTTTCCTTTGATGATTTTAAAATATAACATTCAAATGTTCAAATATCTGAATTCAAATGTTGATTATCGTGGACTTTAGTGTAGATCTTTGGGGGATCACAATTTAAATTTAATACTAGAATGTTAATGTCAAATTTATAGAAGCATTCAAATGGGAAAATTTGTTTTACAATTATGGAGTGAACATTTCTAGCAGCCAACAGAAAATAGCACATATGTGCTTAATAATTATTATTCAGATAAAGAATACAATTTAAAAAAAGTTTCTAACTTACTTCTATTATCAAATTTGCTTCATTCTCATGTTATCCTTAGTTGAAGAGATACCTGAGGCACTACATGACAGGAAATAGTGCTGCCATCTATTGCTCTTGCTAATGTATAACATTGTTGCAAAACTGCTGCCATAAAGTTCTGCAGACACCTGTTTAGTCCTGAGCTTACATCCCTGCTTTTCAACAAAGGATAACAAGAAAACAAAGAAAGTAAATTGGAAAGTTTTTTAAAATTGTATGCTAGAGAGAAAATGTATAATGATTTATTTTATGTCCCTTTAAATATAAGACTTACAGGCATGGCTGGTGCTCTGTTGTTGACAAGAATCTTGGCACACACTCTGCTTTTCGCAGGGGTCCTTGCAGGGATCCTGGCATTGGGTCTTCTGGTGACAATGTCCTCCTTTAACTCCAGACATGGTTGGTCTTTGCTTCTTCTGTTAAAATCAAGAAATGGTGTCCTACTATGTTTTGTCTGTTAGAGTAAGGAAAATGCTTTTATAGCTCTGCTTTAGTGCTATACTGACCCTTCTGCTGATGAGCAATACAAAATCCTGAGTCTGGGAATACTAAGGTAATGTGCATTGGATTGTTCTATTTAAACGTAGGTGTTGCACAGTCAGATGCTCATGACAATTTGCACCATTAAACATTTAAAAATATGATCTTTACACGAGTCATGTAATTTAATACAATTTGTTTGATCATAACGTAGCATAGCAAAAATGCAAAACCAGGAAGAAATACGTATAACTGTAATTTAGTGATGTGGTTTTAGGTCTTATTAACCAAGGCTCCAAAATAAAATACAACAATGACATGATTATTGTGAAACCTTAAATTATTGTATCTAGTTGCTAAAATGTAAACACTGTGAAGACATAAAACAGTTTAGTACCAATTTAATGAGTGACCCTTACAAAACCTGATCTTAAACTGGTTTCCGATACTCTTTAATTTATAAGTAGTTTAACAAACTGCTCCTAAATACTCATGCTTTTTAATTATGTACTAAAATCAACCTTTAGTACATTGTTGTGTTTCTGGGCCTATTAATTATTATTATTGTTATTAATATTACTATGGTTTTATGTTGTTAAAGTTATGAATTTGCCCTTGAAATATATGCCACAAGTACAATATTTATATTTTTCTATTTCTTCCTCTTTATCTATTTATTAATATATTATTCTTAATTTTTTTTATTATTATCATCATCATATTTATTATTTTTTGTTAAAATTATGTTTTTAAAAAGTTGTGAACTTCTCCATCAAAGATTTGCAAATTGATAATTGATTTATAATAAAAATATCTGTTAAATTGATCAGTAAATTGTTAATCAATAACGTTTACAGCTTTTATTAAGAAAAAAAAACAATCTCCCTAATAAAATGAATGTGATGATTTACCTAACAAAAGGCTAGAACATAATTCTATAAACATTAAAATTGGATATCATATGCTGTGTTATCATTCTGTCTACCATTTGAATGATTCCATAGAATGAGTGCTAATACAGTTATAAAAAAATAAAAAATAATATTTGATTATCAAATTTAAGAATTTTATGTTTAGTATTACTATATTCAATTGATTACAAATATCTAAATTACTATGAATTTGAAATTGCAGTTTTTGCTTTTGTATCCCCGCCTATACTGAAAATGTCAATACTTAAGTATTTGTTAAACATAGCTAACGGAAGAAATTACATAAGTAATAAAATGTTAAATTTTCAATTGTATTGGACTTTGGTATACAGGCAGAGATAAGATAAGGAAGCATTTGTGTGTGTAGAATGTGATAAAATAAGGAGATCTGATTTCCCACCAGGCTCAACTAAATTCAGGGCCAGATTACAAGTTGCACACTAATTTCCCCCCCCCGCTCAAATGCTGTGTTCAAAGTAAAAAGTAAGTGTGGTCGGATTAGTGCGCATATTGCAATTTGAAAGTAAAAAGTTATTGCGTGAATAAAAGACTTGCGAACTTCAGGACTTCAGATATTGCGGCCCCGCTAACTCTTTTTCACACTTATTATTACTCTGGTGCTAACCCGACACTGCACTAGCTCAACTTTGCTAAAGCTGACTGAGTGTTAGGAATACTTTAAAATCTGTTTTTTTTTTTTAAAAAAAATCTAAGTGAAAAACATAGGAATTTTAAGTATTTCTATTGAAAACACATGAAATATATATCATATATACCGGTATATATACATACTGTATATAAGTATAAAATGTTAGGAACCAGCACTCACTATGTAGACAGCCTCCGGGGTGCACTCCCAATCATAGCAATATATATCGATAAGTAAAGAAGGCACTCTCCGTTTTTCAATATACTTTAATTTATGAGGTTAATGTTTTCGGGGTCTCCCCCGTCCTCAGACCACTTACAGCCAAATACACTTATTTATCACACCTTACTGCCACCATGTCAGCATAGCGTCAGACACCACAGCGTCCGTGAAGCGCAACCGCTCATGCGCGACCGGGGTTATGGGGAGCAGACTAGGACACATCTAAAAAACGCAAAGTGAAAACACTTAATACATAAAAAACAGATAGATGATGAACAGTAAATTGCTAATGCACATAACAATAACCTGGGCATAACATGACAGTATGTTTGGCTGTAAGTGGTCTGAGGACGGGGGAGACCCCGAAAACGTTTACCGCATAAATGAAAAAGTATATTGAAAAACGGAGAGTGCCTTCTTTACTTATAGATATATATATCTATATATATTAAAAATGTGTATATGTCTATATATGTGTGCATACATGTGTTTTTATGTGTATATACTCTTCGCATGTATGTGTACAATTCAAAGTATTAACTCTAACCTATAAAGGACTTCATAGCCTTACTCCCAACTATATTTCCTCTCTCATCTCCAAATACTCCCCGAGCCATCTTCTTCCATCAAACTCTGACCTATGTCTCTCCACTCCTATTATCTATCCATCCCTCTCTTGCCTCCAAGACCTCTAGCTCACTGCTCCTGTCCTCTGGAACTCTCTACCCCGCTCCATCAGACTGTCTCTAACCTTGTGTAGCTTCAGATTTATACCCAATATAAATCCTGAACTGCCTTGACTCGCTGCTGCAACTACAATTCATGTGACAAGATACCACAAACCTTATTTCTCTGACCCTGTAGACTGTAAGCTCTTCGGAGCAGGGTTCCTTTCTCCTCTACTAGTTTAGTTTTGTATTTTATTACACATCTTTTTCATTGTATTCCCCTATCTCTGTACCCAGAGCTATGGAATTTTGCAGCACTATACAAATGTACGATAATAATAATGAGTATTATTAAGACCAAGAAGTACCTATCACTGAATAAGAATACAGACATAATGACCTAAAGCTCTCTCATCTGATGAGATTATCTAAGAAGTCTTATAAGTAATGCAAAGTCATTCAATGAATTTCAGGAAGGCAAATTTTAGCTTGAGAGGTGTTTATCTTGCCATGCAGTAGTCTGGATATGAAGAATAGACACAAACATTACAATATGGGATCTAAAAGAAACCAAAGATTTTGCGTGATTTCTCTCCGTGTCAGTGAGAGATTTTGATCATAATGCCCTTAGTAGGAAGTACAAAATGGATACTTCCCTATTAGTGCTAGTTTAAATTGGTATAATGTCCCTTTAACTTGGAAATTCAATCACAAATATTTGTGTCTCTGTTTTCATAATTTTGTGAAGGCTTTCATAGAGATGCCCAGACAAAAATAATATCATAAATTCATAACAAATGTGTCTAGAAATGTCTATATATATATATATATATATATATAAAATGTATTCAGTTTATCATGTGTTGATAATCATGTTACTGTCATCTGAAATTTAGATTTTATCTGTAGATGAGACGTTAATAGATTCCTTATGATCCACTGCAACAAATATAAGAGGAGCAGTTCTTAGATGTCCAAGTCTTGAAGCAGTGGTGCTTCTTTTTCCTTTGTCATGAGTAAGGGTTGAACAGGGTGCAGTGATTAAAGTATCATGTTTGAGAGTAAAAGAATCTCCATAGTTCCGAGCACCAGGAGTATCACAGACTAAAGGGATTAGACCTTCATTGATTTTGGTGTCATAGTCCACAGTTTTAGGAATATCATAAATCTTGGTGATAGATCCAGAACGGGTTCGATTAAAGGAGAAATCATGGACTAGGGTATTTGAAGTATTATTTATCTGAGAGGGATGGGTATCATGAGTCAAACCGAAAGAAGCGTCATTAAACCAACCGGTAGAAGTATCATGTATCCATGAGCTAGGTCTATCACAGATCTCATCAGCAAATATATAATGGCTCTGATTGGTAGATGTATCAGAGATCCCGGTGATAGACGTTTTTTGGGATACAGTGGAAGTGGATACAATAATCTGTAATGAAAAAAATACAAATATTAATATCATTCTTTTAAAAAGGAAAAGGTAGAAGAAATATGTTTAGGGGCAAACATGTGGAAGAGTGACAAGATTTAATAATCACATTATGGTAAATTGCAGTAATGGTATCTTTACATTATTCTGACGTTTTAAAGCTCTTAACTATAGCCCCAGAATATGACTTTTACATATGTATTTATCAGTTTGCTTTATAATTAGACCTTTTTTTATAAACTGTACCTTTGGTTGGACAGCAGGAGTTGCGATCATGGATATCTTACATAAGTTTGGTTTCTGAAGAAAAAGAAATGCATTAGCGTCACTATAATAGCCTTTAAACTAGACAAATATTTTGGATCATACATTTACAAGCTGTCTTTACGGATAATTAATTGTACATGATACTTTATAAAGAAAGATTTTAATTTTCTTCCTGAGCTGACGTTTTCTTTGCTGGTAATATACACAAAACACATGTAACGGTACCATATTGTGGTGTATACTGGGGTGTATACTTCCACACTGATACAAAAAGTATTGCAACAGCCTAGATAATTAGTATTTAGCTGAAAGGAAATGAATTTGCTCTTACTTAAAGGGACACAAACCCAAATTTTTTCTTCCGTGATTCAGATAGCGCCTTTAATTTTAAGCAACTTTATAATTTACTCCTATTATCATTTTTTATTCGTTCTCTTGGTATCTTTATTTGAAAAAGCAGGAATGTAAGCTTATCAGCTGGCCCACAAAGAAAAATTGATAATAGGAGTAAATTATAAAGTTGCTTACATCTGTATACGCTATCTGAATCATGAAAGAAAAAATGTGGGATTTATATCCCTTTAAAACTAGTCTTTTCTGATTGATTTAAAGGGGCATTAAACTATGAGCTTTTTAAATATGTTATATTGTCATGGAAGAAAGTTAGGTTGAAGCAGTTCTGATTTTGCAACTAATAGCTGATCGCTGGACAGTGACACTCCCTACAAACATAAAAAGCAAAAAAAAATCTAGCTCCGCAAAATCAGTTTTTAAAGTAATAAAAAAAAAACTTTAATACATTTTGCAACAAAAACAAATAATTACATTTAAAGATTGAAGAAAAAATATTTTCTCAAATGTGATATAGTGAAAAATCTAAAAGATTAATAACATTATTCAATAACTGAAAGAGTTAATTGCACAATATATTACTTACATTCATGGCAAATGCTCCACTCCTACCAAATGTGTATTCAGTGGACCAGACCGTGGGTCATGTGCTGTGTTGTTCTCTGGTGTGTATCACTGAGGGATTCTGCAGTATGTGTGTTTAGATTTAGACAAATCCTTATATATTCATAAGCTATAATTGTGACATTCTTTTACAGCTGGTTCATTTTATGAGCAATAATATTATTACTACAAAGTAGATGTGGGAATATTTGAGGATATGTCAGAAACATTGGTTCCTAATTATGATTTTTAGACTAGGGTATATTCCAATAAACCTCAAAACAATGATATATTATACAATTATGCATAACAATGTATTTATTGCATGCTGTATGAGTTAAGGACATTTCTGACTTCAAGTTTCATAGAAACTTGTGACAGAATTTTTAATAATGATTTTATATCTGTTGAACTTTTTTTTTAATTAATTATATTGTCTAACTGTCTTTATTATACACAACATTAATAGCACACACATACACACACACATACAAACACATACACACACAATATATAACACACACATACACATACACACACACCTACACACAATATATAACACACACATACACGCAAACACATACACACTCACACACATACACATATACACAATATAACACACACAATATATAACACACACATACACACTCACACACACACATACAAACACATATACAGAATATATAACACACACATACACACTCACACACACATACAAACACACACATATACAAACACATACACACAATATATAACACACTCATACACACACACACACATATACACAATATAACACACACACACACATAAACACAATATATAACACACACATACACATACACACACATACATACATATACACACATATACACAATATATAACACACATGTACACACACACATATACACACACATATACACTTACACACCCATACACATACACACACACATATACACACACACACATATACATACACACACATACACACACACACATAAACACACACACACACACACATATACACTTACACACACATACACACACTTATACATATACACACACACATATACATACACACACATGCACACACACACATACAAACACACACACACATACATACATATACACACACTTACACACACACAGTTGGTTTCAGTCAATGACAACCTACCTTGTCTACCGCAGTTACAGAAAGCAGAGAACACTTCCACTGTCTCTACTTCTGCAGATGTTTTATTTTGTTTTAACCTTAGATGGTTCATATATGCCACTGATTCAGAATTAAAAATAAAAGTTTGTTTCTGAGGGACAGCAAAGTGAGTTCATAAAATAGATCCATAATATATCATTAGAATTCACTTTGGTCACTTTATAATACTAAAATATAATATACTGTAATACTATAATACTTACTTTTTTAGTCTGTCCTTGTAAGTTTTATTTTTTCTCTTACTTAGAACATAGACCTTTGA
Organism: Bombina bombina; assembly: GCF_027579735.1. NCBI lineage: Eukaryota > Metazoa > Chordata > Amphibia > Anura > Bombinatoridae > Bombina > Bombina bombina. Next base: position 41,408,537 of record NC_069507.1, on the reverse strand, counting down.
ACTAATATAATCAAATTAAGGTCACATAAATCCAATTCATTTATAGCTGAAATGTTTTTTTCTGCAGATAGGAAATGCCTCAAGAACTTCAAGCTTACACTATTTAGGTGGAATTGCTTCAAACACTCAAATTTCAATATTCTATAATGATTTAGCATTGTCCTTGCCAGTTAATTGATTCTGGTGACAGCCAATAAGAAGGTAAGCTTCACTTTTGTTTTTGATCAGTCCTAATCCCATTAAAAATACCTTTTTGTGTTGCTGTTGGCTTGCAGCAGTAGCACTAGGTAATACTTTGACTTTATTCAGTTGCCATGAAGAGAGTGCATATCTAACTATTAATATTTTTATCTTATGCTGCACCCTGGCAGATGCCTGCCACTTTTGGTGGGTGCTAAGGAAAGTGGAGAGCTAACTAAGAGCGCAGCAATTTAAGGGTTAACTTTTGTCTGAACTGCTAGGTGTTTTTGTTTAAGTGTATTAGCTGATGTTGCAGCTAGAGGGAGATGTTGCAGAGCCTATATTAGTGTCTGTAGACAGGAAGTAGGGTCACTAACCTGTTCTTGTCTTCCCTCCTTTACCTCCAAAGTTACAGGTGTTCGGTTTCCAGTTATGGATGCAGTGGATGGAGTGTTCTAGTCAACAGCAGACTAAAGAGATGCCGGCAATAGTCTCACTTTGGCTGGGTGCTGAATATTCATTCGGACCTTGGTAAGACCAAAGTGCTGTAGTTGTGCTCTCAGGGACCCTCCTATGGAACTAACAGTCTTTTGGACGAGGAACCATTGTCTTAGCAGTTTGAGGGTCCCTCAACTCCAGTCTTAACTGTAGGAGCATGGCGTCATGCATCCTGCTGCGGCGGCAGCGGGGTGCGACATATCTGTGGTAGGCTCAGCCTGGCGGGGTGAAAGAGGAGGGGGCTGATGATCGGTAGCTCCCTGCACAATCCCTCCTAAAAAGCCCTCCAGGCTGACGGAATGGCGGCGCCCCCATTCCTTTAGGGCGGTCGAACCCCTTTCTTAGGAGTTGTAGGACAGGGAAGATCTCGCCGGCCCACGTTAAGTTATTAAGTTATTTAAGTTAAGATTCAGTTATTGTTTTAAAAAAATACAACCCTTGTCCCTGGATGGGGAAGGCTTTTTTTCTCCCATAACTGGTGTCTGTGTGTTTATTTAAGTTATTGTGTTGTTAAGGATATTGCAATCACCTAGTGGGTAAGGTATAAAAAGTTTTACCCTTAGGAAAAGAACACATAAATACATAAATATACAGTATAACATTTATAGATAAATTACATAAAATCCTTTGGCTAAGGGCTTTATAAACAAGCTGTAGGAAAATTTGAAATTTAATTTACTAGTAAAAATTACTGAAATATATATTGGGTTTTTTTGTTGCATAATACGATTACACTTAAAAATAAATTAAAATAATCATCAATATATCTTTATGGAATACCGTTTTGTCACCAAAGTGACATACAATACATAGAGAAACTACTTGTCAGAGCATTATCCATGTCTTAACTATTTCACACTTGGGAGATTGTGTTAATTTCTTATGTGTAACATATCTTCTATTTCATTGATGTCACCTAATTTAGGTGAATAAACAATTAGTATGTAATTTGTCACTTAGTGTAGTGTGCTCCTTAGAAATATTTACTATTATACTTCCATCTAATATAACTGTTACAATACTTTAATATAAATATATTTTATCCTATTTCTCATATCTTTGTTTTCATAATATTAGAGGTACTTGAAATGTACATTCAGAGATTATGAAACTCTGTATATTGGTAGAAGACATTTTTAATGTGAAACTTAATGTGGAAGACTGACGGTGCACTAAGGTCAGATTACAAGTGGAGCGCTATTGACAGCGCAAGGTGTACTATCTATAACAAGGCCCTGTGTTAAGAATAGTGTACAATAGACATGTGTATTTATATTTGTCCAAATATTACCTGATTTGTTTATCTGGCTCTCTGCAGCCTGCACGAATTAAAAGAATAACACATGAACGTTATTCTTTTCATTAAAAAAAATGCTACCGCTAACCTACACAGCCCTGCTCTATTAATCTCTAAACCACTGCAACCCCCATCGTAAACACCAGCTACACTGAACCACCAAAATCCCCATCGCAAAAATCCGCTAACTAAACCACCACAACCCTTCATTGGGAAAAAATGCTACACTACTTAACCCCTAAACCGCTCCATTGCAAAAATCCTCTACACTATTTAAACCAAAACTGCCACAACCCCCAATACAATAAAAACCCCTATGCTATTTAACCCTTAAACTGCTACAACCCCCATTGCAAAACGCCCTACTTAACCCCTAATCCGCCACAACCCTCATCGCAAAAAAACCCTACACTATTACATTTTTGCTGGTGCACATCTAGTGTACAATCTGGTATTACAAGTGAATGGCAAAATTGCTTTACCAGAGAAGGGTAACATGCGGGTGACATTTTTTTTAATGAATAGAGTGGCCACGCTTATATCACTCAAAATACAAGTGGTGAGCTATATGTTGCACTTGAACACAACACATTATACTGTGTATATATATATATATATATATATATATATATATATATATATATATATGTAATTTTATCCCGTGTGAAGAACTACACTCTTTTTTTTTACACACCTTTGGCTTAGCACACCTTTTATTTAGTGCTCAAGCATAATCCAGACCTTAGTTTTGTAGAAGTCTATTACGTGAGGGACTTAGAGCAGATGTGCTATCCGAGCACTAACATTTTACTTTCTACTTGTAATATGGAAGTAAAAATGGGAGCGCTATAGATTGTGCTCTAGCGAGGTTAGTACACCATAGTGCTAGCATTTTTACTCTTTGTAAGTTTGTATTCTAGGCCTAATATGGATCATACTAAGTAGCTGGGGTAGTAATAGTACAGATAGGAGACTTGTTTCCTACAGTGGTTCTAGAATCCCTAAACTTCAAAAGTGCCAATAACTAAGACATTGTAAGACATCCCCTTTTCAGCACTCCTCATTTATTTTTTGTTAGGGGGCAGAAAAATAAAAATATGCCGGGCAAAAAAAATGAAACATTAATGGTTGAGAGATGAAAGAAGGAGAAGAGATATTTAATAAATAAATGTATTAATGTAGCACAAGACAGAGACCTGCCTATTACCTCCACCTTCACTGACGTTAATCTAATCAGACACATCAGAAAGAACCTCTGAATTATTATTTCTAGGAAGGCTCTTTCTGCTTATTTTCCTGTCTCTTTGGCAAGTTAAATCAGTTATTCCTGGCCCAAGAGGGTTTCAAACTCTGGTGATAAAAATATTATATGCCACCTCTACTATTAATAGAAACTGCCACTACTTTATATGTCACTTGCAGATTATTATTTCCAGTTTGTTCACTTTACACCTTTAAAGGGACATGACAACCCACATTTTTCTTTCATATTTCAGATAGAGAATACAATTTTAAACAACATTCCAATTACACGAGGCATCTTTGTGCAGCCACCAATCAGCAGCTACTGAGCCTATTTAGATATGCTTTTCAACAAATGATATCAAGTTAATGAAGGAAAATCTATAATAGTACATTGGAAAGTTGTTTAAAATTGCATGCTCTTTCTATATCATGAAAGAAAAATTTGGGTTTCATGTCCCTTAAAGGGACACTGTACCCAAAATATTTCTTTTGTGATTCAGATTGAGCATGAAATTTTAAGCAACTTTCTAATTTACTCCTATTATCAATTTTTCTTCGTTCTCTTGCTATCATTATTTGAAAAGAAGGCATCTAAGCTTTTTTTTGGTTTCAGTACTCTGGACAGCACTTTTTTATTGGTGGATGAATTTATCCACCAATCAGCAAGGACAACCCAGGTTGTTCACCAAAAATGGGCCGGCATTTAAACTTACATTCTTGCATTTCAAATAAAGATACCAAGAGAATGAAGACAATTTGATAATAGGAGTTATTTAGAAAGTTGCTTAAAATTTCATGCTCTATCTGAATCACAAAAGAAAATTTTTGGGTACAGTGTCCCTTTAAACATTAGACGCTGCTGTATGAAATATGAACACAGATAGGAGCTTCAGGTGGTTATAGAGGGTATTGTTTGTGGAGCTAGGAGCCAGTGAGGCCATTATAGCGTTATAAATAGTTGACGTTAGGGGGGCCCTTGGTTAGATGCCATTAGTGTCAGTAGTGTTGTAGTCAGATCATGATTATGGATAGTTGTAGTATTAGATTAGGCCTAGGGTGACCATATTGCCGCTTTAAAAAAAGGACACATATGAAAAATACATATGTCAGGGTTCTTATACAAAACATTTATTTAAACAACCCTGAAAACAGCCCTGACATATGTATTTTTCATGTGTCCCTTTTTAAAGCAGCAATATGGTCACCCTAATTAGGCCAGATATTGAATAGAGTAATTTGTTTCACTATTCAGTGACATACAAATAGTGCGCTGTGTCTATATTCTCACCCCAACACACAGTTTGTGGTCACTACATTTATGTGCAAACAAAAAAAAAAGAGATTTTAGACCCATAACTAAACTAATAACATCCCCCATATGGGGAAAGAACAGATTAAAGGAACAGAAGTCGAAATTACAATTTCAGGATTCAGATAGAGAGTACAATGTTCATGATACAGACAGAGGCCCCAATTTATCAAAGTCTGGCGAACCTGATCCGACAGTGTGGATCAGGTCCGCCAGACCTCGCTGAATATGGCGAGCAATACGCTTGCCGTATTCAGCATTGCACCAGCAGCTCACAAGAGCTGCTGGTGCAACGCCGCCCCCTGCAGATTCGCGGCCAATGGGCCGCCAGCAGGGGGGTGTCAATCAACCCGATCGTACTTGATCGGGTTGATTTCCGCCGATGTCTGTCCGCCTGCTCTGAGCAGGCGGACAGGCTATGGAGCAGCGGTCTTTGTGACCGCTGCTTCATAAATGCCATTCGGAGCTTGATGATAGATAGGCCCCAGAGCGTGTGATTTTAAACAACCTTCCAATTTACTTATATTATCACATTTGCTTTGCTCTCTTAGTATAGTTTGTTGAAGAGTTGAAGAGTAAACCTAGGTAGACTCATAGAGGCTCAGAACCGGGCACATGTATTAAGCATTTTGTGTTAACAATTTTTACAACAATATTTGTAGCAAAGTTTTACTTTGTTGCAAAAGACTGCAGCCATGGAATGCTATAAGACGTGCAGGCTCCTCTGAGTTCAAATGGGCCTACTTAAGTTAGGTCTTTAACAAAGGATACCAAGAGAATAAAGCACCTTTAATAATAGAAATACATTGGAAAATGGTTTAGGATGACAGGCTCTACTTGAATCATGACAATGTGATTTTTGACTTTTTGGGGATGTCATTAATTTTGTTAAAAAAGGGCATATTTGATAATGTAGATAGATTTTTGAGGTAATTATGTCAACATATAAAAGGACATATTTGATGAATATATCAGAGATATCTTACGTAGAACCATAGTAGTAAACTCAGGACCCAATGATCAAACGTTCACCACCAAAACCATGAAAAAGACGTTTAGCCTCACAGGCACAGTCTTGGCACAATTATAAAAAAAAGGGTCTGACCCTGATTTCTTGCTAAAATGTGGCGTTATAGAATTCCACCAGGGAAATAAAGTATTGGAATTCTTATAGAATCTCACCAGCCAACCAGTTTATAGTACAAATAAACATTGCACTTTATAACTTAGAGCTGAGAAATGTGTAGCGACTTTTTAACAATTGTTTTTACACAATTTCAATAAATATTTTTACAGCAAGCACGAGTCTTTGTTTGGAGTGAAAGGGGACAGAGTGAGAGACCATCCCTATCACCCGGATCAGTGAGCTGGGACACTGAGAGATCCTAGTCTGCTTCATTCAGCACATTGGTGCTGCCACAATTGTGAGTATATCTAAACTTGTTTATATCACAGCTGCACCCAACGGTTTGTGTTTCTCTCACACAGAAAGATTGATTATTAGAGCAGATGGGGGATATTTATCAAGCCGTCAACCGCAAATATACTGGAATTCCGCAGCGTAATTGTTGCGAGCTTGATTTGACCTAGTTATCAAAGCCTACAAACCGGCAAAAGTTGAAATCTGTGATGTAACATACGATCCGCCGGTCTCAATCCGACACAGATCGATGCTTACGCCATTACAGATGTTCCGAATACACATTTGGCACTATTTGACACTTTTTTAAAGTTATCAAATAGTTAACCGGTACGCTCACGGCTATTCCGGCCCAGCGTAAATGGTTTTCAATCCGCAACCCTTTAGGCAGCGAAAGCTTATGTTCGATGCTGCCAGATATGCCATTGATTTCAATGGTAGAAAACCAGTAACGTTTACACCTAACACCCTAGCATAAGCCCTGAGTCTAAACACCCCTAATCTGCCGCATGACATCGCCGCCACCTACATAATGTTATTAACCCCTATCCCTCCACTCCTGGACCCCACCGCAACTAAATAAAAGTATTAACCCCTAAATTCCTGGCCTCCCACATCACTACCACTAACTAAACCTATTAACTCCTAAACCGCCAGCCCCCCACATCCCCATAAACTAAATTAAGCTATTAACCCCTAAACCTAACAACCCGCTAACTTTACATTAAAATTACAACATCCCTATCTTATAATAACTGGGAGCGACGTTATAGGGGTTAAACATTTTAGTATAGTGGCAGCGAGCTTGATGACTGCTAGTTAACAACAGTCCGCTGCTCATCGCCACCCATACTTGGTGCGCAGCTTTTTGCTGGCTTTTTTAATAAATATGGAGATCGTATTCAGGTCCGCGGCCGCGATGTTAGGCAAGCGTATTGGTGCCGGCTAATGCAGCACAGTTGAGGCTTTGAAAAATATCCCCCATGTCTTAGATGCACTGTGCATATTGTTAGACTGATTTATTTATGGGTTTTATGATATACAGTGGGGCAAAAAAGTATTTAGTCAGCCACCAATTGTGCAAGTTCTCCCACTTAAGAAGATGAGAGAGGCCTGTAATTTTCATCATAGGTATACCTCAACTATGAGAGACAAAATGTGGAAACAAATCCAGACAATCACATTGTCTGATTTGGAAAGAATTTATTTGCATATTATGGTGGAAAATAAGTATTTGGTCACCTACAAACAAGCAAGATTTCTGGCTCTCACAGACCTGTATCTTCTTCTTTAAGAGGCTCCTCTGTCCTCCACTCATTACCTGTATTAATGGCACCTGTTTGAACTTGTTATCAATATAAAAGACACCTGTCCACAACATCAAACAGTCACAATCCTAACGCCACTATGGTGAAGACCAAAGAGCTGTCGAAGGACACCAGAAACAAAATTGTAGACCTGCACCACGCTGGGAAGACTGAATCTGCAATAGGCAAGCAGCTTGGTGTGAAGAAATCAACTGTGGGAGCAATAATTAGAAAATGGAAGACATACAAGACCACTGATAATCTCCCTCGATCTGGGGCTCCACGCAAGATCTCACCCCGTGGGGTCAAAATTATCACAAGAACGGTGAGCAAACATCCCAGAACCACACGGAGGACCTAGTGAATGACCTGCAAAGAGCTGGGACCAACGTAACAAAGGCTATCATCAGTAACACACTACGCCGCCAGGGACTCAGAGCCTGCAGTGCCAGACGTGTCCCCCTGCTTAAGCCAGTACATGTCCGGGCCCGTCTGAAGTATTCTAGAGAGCATTTGGATGATCCAGAAGCGGATTGGGAGAATGTCATATGGTCAGATGAAACCAAAGTAGAACTGTTTGGTAGAAACACAACTCGTCATGTTTGGAGGAGAGAGAATGCTGAGTTGCAACCAAAGAACACCATACCTACTGTGAAGCATGGGGGTGGCAACCTCATGCTTTGGGGCTGTTTCTCTGCAAAGGGAACAGGATGACTGATCCGTGTACATGAAAGAATAAATGGGGCCATGTATCATGAGATTTTGAGTGCAAACCTCCTTCCATCAGCAAGGGCATTGAAGATGAAACGTGGCTGGGTCTTTCAGCATGACAATGGTCCCAAACACACCGCCGGGCAACAAAGGAATGGCTTCGTAAGAAGCATTTCAAGGTCCTGGAGTGGCCTAGCCAGTCTCCATATCTCAACCCCATAGAAAACCTTTGGAGGGAGTTGAAAGTCCGTGTTGCCCAGCGACAGCCCCAAAACATCACTGCTCTAGAGGAGATCTGCATGCAGGAATGGGCCAACATACCACCACCAGCAACAGTGTGTGACAACCTTGTGAAGACTTATAGAAAACGTTTGACCTCTGTCATTGCCAACAAAGGATATATAACAAAGTATTGAGATGAACTTTTTATATTGACCAAATACTTATTTTCCACCATAATTTGCAAATAAATTATTTTCAAATCAGACAATATGATTGTCTGGATTTGTTTCCACATTTTGTCTCTCATAGTTGAGGTATACCTATGATGAAAATTACAGGCCTCTCTCATCTTCTTAAGTGGGAAAACTTGCACAATTGGTGGCTGACTAAATACTTTTTTGCCCCACTGTATGTACTCTATAAAGGTAAACTGCACTTCTAATAGAATTAGTGATGGATCTAATGGTTTCGTTTTTGGTAGTGAAATATATTTTGTATTTTTTTCTCTATTATTATTTTAAATGTTTTGCTGCATTTTGTCATATCCTTTCTGAAATTACATTTGGTAAATTAAAAGAAGCCAAAGGGATATTCCTTATATCTCCATATGGTTTTGAAAAGGTAAAATAGAAAATGTTTCCCAACTATAGAATGTACTAGTTGATAAACCTGCTCAGAGGTCAGTCTATGTGTGAAAAATGTAACCCCCCCAAGCTACAAAAAATAAAAAAGTAAAAATACAGAAAAAAATAAACACTATCCAAAATAAAAAAAATAAACCTAATCCCTATGAAATAAATAAAAAAAGCCCCCCCCAAATAAAAGCACCCCCTAATCTAAGAATAAACTACCAATAGCCCTTAAAAGGTGATCCTTGTCAGCGGTCCTCTGCGTCGGTCCACGTGGCGGCTGTGGTCCTCGGCGGCATGAAAGCTCGTCTTCATCCGATGTCCGTCGTATACTGAATATTGAATGCAAGGTTTTTCAAAACAGCCAATAGGATTAGAGCTACTGAAGTCCTATTGGCTGTTTAAATCATCCAATAAGATTTCAGTAGCTCTCATCCTATTGGCTGATTTTGAAAATTTCAGCCAGTAGGAATGCAAGGTACCCCAATAAATATGGGGTACCTCGAATTCAATCTTCAGTGTGCGGTGGACGATCGCATGAAGAGGAACCTCCATGCCTTCGCCAAGGACCGCCGCTGCCGATGACTGCCGCCTAGGATCACCACATCTGGGAAGACCGATCCAGACCTCCGCTCTGCACCGCCTTCGCTCCGCGCACATCTGGGAAGACCGCCACATCTGGGAAGACCGCTCCGGACCTCCGCGCCACCTTTGCTGTGGATGAAGATGATGGACCCGCCTGGAAAAAGACCTTCTCCGCCAGACTTCTGAAACCGTGAGTACCTATTTTTTTTTTTTTATTATTTTTTTATTTTTTTAAATTAGGGTTTTTTGGGCAATTTGAAAAAGAGCTGAATGCCCTTTTAAGGGCAGTGAAAAGAGCTGAATGCCCTTTTAAAGACAATGCCCATACAAATGCCCCTTTAGGGGCAATGGGTAGTTTAGGTTTATTAGTGTTAGGTTTTTTATTTTGGGGGGTTTGGTGGGTGGGGAGTTTTACTGTTAGGGGAACTTTGTTTATTTTTAATGTAAAAGAGCTGATTTCTTTAGGGCAATGCCCTACAAAAAGCCCTTTTAAGGGCTATTGGTAGTTTATTCTTAGATTAGGGGGTGTTTTTATTTTGGGGGGGGCTTTTTTATTTTCATAGGGATTAGGTTTATTTTTTTATTTTGGATAGTATTGTTTATTATTTTATTTTTTGTAATTTTAGATTAATGTAATGTAATTTTTTTACATTTAATTTTAATGGTAATGTAGTATTTTTTTATGTAACTAAGAGGTTAATTTAGGGGGTGATAGGTTAGGGGGCTTAGTCATTAAATTAGTTTTTTGCTTTGTGGGGGTTGGCGGTTTAGGAGTTAATAGTTAAATTAGATTTAATACATTGTGGGGGTTGGCGGATTAGGGGTTAATAGATGTATTAGGTAGTTCGCGATGTTGTGGTTGGCGGATTTAGGGGTTAATCATTTTATTAATTTATTTTTCTTAATACTTCGTGCAGGCGGTTATTTTTTTTTATTGCTTATTGCAGACAGTTAGTGTAATGCTCGTGGGATATTCCACTATCAGACCATTTTTGGCCAGTAGTCTTCTTATCCCGGCGTCAAGCCGGAAAGATGGGTAATATCCCAGAGCAGAGAAAGTTCGCAAGATGAGGTAAATGGCACTCACCACAGGCAGGATGGTCTTCGGGGGCAACAGGCAGGGATTCAGAGAAATGCAGTTCAGGGGTAAACCACAAGAAGGGTCAGGCAGGCAGGGTCTGGCAACGGCAAACCAGTCCAAAGGTAAACCACTAGAATGGTCAGGCAGGCAGGGCTTGGCAATGGTAAAACAGTCCAAGTGTAAACCAGTAGAATGGTCAGGCAGGGTTTGGCAACAGAGAGGCAATCCAGAACAATAGGGGTTAAACAGGCAGAGTGGTCAGACAAGCAGAGTTCAGCAGCAGTATCCCAATCCAGCAATTTAGGGGTTAACAGGCAGAGTAGTCAGGCAAGCAGAGTTCAGCAGCAGTATATCAATCAGAGTAGAAACGATCTATCACACCCAGGAGCACACAAAGTAACATCTATACTTGGGCAGTGATAGAGCATACTGAGCAACTTACATAGGCGTAGGATTCGCGCCACAGGAATCCGGAACAGCATCAGAGAGAGGAGCGTGTGCGGTGATGACATCAGTGCCGCATGCATCTGGACTTGACACAGCCCTAGGCAACGAGCAGGGAAGGAGACGCCATGCCCCTAGAGCCCCCTTCTCAAAGAGTTCCCTCCGGGAACCAGAGTCGGCTTCAAAGGATGAGCAACATGGAATCTGGAGACCAAAGATGGAGCATGTACGTCACGGGCAGAAACCCAGGAATGATCCACTGCAAGATGCTGCAGTTGTCTGCGCCTGTATCTGAAGTCCAGGATCTTAGCAACCTCCTATTGAGGGTTGCCATGGACCAGGAGTGGAGGAGGAGGATCTCTAAGTTGGATATATCTATTCTTGATGTAAGGCTTGAGTAGAGAGATGTGGAAGACTGGGTGTATGCGTAGGGTTTTGGGCAAGGCCACTTTGTAGGCAACAGGAGACAGTTTTTTCAGGACTTTGTAAGGACCAATAAACCTAGGCCCTAGTTTATGACAGGGTTGATGTAGACGAATATGTCGAGTAGAGACCCAAACACGTTAACCTACCGAGATGGCCCGTCGCCAATGAATGGTGAGTTCAGTAACGTGTCGGTCTGCAGCAGGAACCCCAGTCTGCAGCAGGAACTCCAGTGGACTGAGCAGAGAGAGGGAAGACACAAGGTTGATACCCTGCTGCAGCTTAAAATTGAGAAGATCGTAGAGAAGAGTGCCAATGAGTGTTTCTTGCCAGCTCGGCTAGGGGCAGCAAGTCAGACCAATCGGTATGGAGAGAATTGATAAAGGCTCTAAGGTAGGCCTCGAGATCCTGGTTTACTCTCTCAGTTAGTTTATTGGTCTGAGGATGGTAGCCAGAAGACAAGGAAACAGTGGTTCCAATCAACTTGCAACAGGCTCTCCAAAAGGTAGAGATGAATTGTGGACCTCTGTCGGAAACAATATTAACAGGAATGCCATGAAGTCGTACCACATGCAAGAGAAAAAAAGATGACAATTCCTGGGCCGAAGGCAGATTCGTTAAGGGTACAAAATGAGTCAATCTGGAGAACCGATCCACCACAACCCAAATAACTGTATCGTGGTCAGAAGGTGGGAGTTCCACAATGAAGTCCATAGTTATGTGTATCCATGGTTGTTTGGGAATGGACAATGGTTGGAGCAAGCCAGGAGGCAAGGATCGAGGAGTTTTGTTGGCAGAACAAGTTGTGCAGACTTTCACATAATCTTGAGCGTCAGACTTCATAGTAGGCCACCATACATGTTGGGAAAGATGCTTAAAAGTCCTAGTCAAACCAGGATGTCCTGAGAGTTTACTATCATGAGCCCAGGATAGCACAGGGGTGCATAGGTTCAGAGGTACAAAGAGGATATTGGAGGCCACGGGGGCTCCAGAAGGTTTACTAGACTGGGCATGTTGCAGTCTTTGCAGAAGGGTGGTATTTAGTTGAGCAACCACACAGGAGGGAGGTATGATGTGTTCACTAGGAGCTTCAGAGGAATTACTTGAGTGAGTGAACTGACGGGAAAGGGTGTCTGCCTTCTTGTTCTTGGTCCCAGAAAGATAAGAGACCACAAAGTTAAAATAGGAAAAGAACAAGGCCCACCTTGCCTGTTGGGGATTGAGTCAATGAGCAGTCTCTATGTATGTCAGATTCTTGTGGTCGGTGAGAATCTGAATGGGATTGGTGGTGCTCTCTATCCAATGATGCCATTCAGTCAACGCTATCTTAATGGCTAAGAGTTCACGATTACCCACATAGTAATTCCTCTCTGCAGGAGTAAAGCGTTTAGAGAAAAATGCAACAGGGTGTGACTTGGAAGTCAAAGGAGCCCTTTGGGTTAGAACTGCTCCAGCCCCTATCTCGGAGGCATCAACCTCTAAAGTGAATTGTAGGTCAGGAGCAGAACAGAAAGCCTTTTTCAGATGAGAGAAGGCAGTAGTGGCTTCAGGAGGCCAAAGTTTACAGTATTTGTTCCATTTTGTCAATTATGTGAGTGGAGCGACTGTGTAAGAAAAGTTCTTTATAAACTTGCGGTAATAATTGGAGAATCCCAAGAATCTCTGTAATTTCTTTAATGAACTTGGTTGAGGCCATTCTAGAACTGCGGTGAGTTTCGCAGGATCCATGGTAAAACCCTCCTTTAAGATGACATACCTAGGAACTGGATCTGAACTTGGTCAAACTCACATTTTTCTAGTTTGGCTACCAAAGAATTGTCTCTGAGACGTTGAAGTACTTGTCTCTCGTGCTTATGATGCTCCTCCAGAGTGGAAGAGAAAACAAGGATGTCGTCCAGATAGACGATGACAGTGCGGTTGAGGAGGTCACGGAAGACATCATTGACAAATACCTGGAAGACTGCAGGGGCGTTACACAGCCCAAAGGGCATTATGAGGTATTCATAATGCCCTGATCTTGTGCTGAAGATGGCCTTCCATTTGTGGCCTGGGAAGATACGAATCAGGTTGTATGCCCCACGTAAGTCTAGCTTGGTGAAGAAGCGAGCATCCTGGAGTGAGTCATACAGTTCGGTGATCAAAGGAATGGGATAGCGATTCTTGATAGTTATGTTGTTCAAGGCCCTGTAGTCGAGTCCACCATTCTTCTTACTGACAAAAAAGAAGCCTGCCCCAGCAGGAGAGGGGGAAGGGTGAATGAAACATTTAGCTAGGTTCTTTTGAATGTACTCCTCCATGGATTTTGCAGTTATAAGGACGGTGAGATGGCAGCACGTCAGCTGCTTTTTTCTCAAACACACCTGTGAAGTCTGCATATACTGAGGGAAGGTTTGGAGGAGTCTGTATACTGGCTATGAGGATGTGGAGCAGAATAGTGACTTTAGCAAGGCAGGAGTCGAAACAGGAGGTACCCCAGGAGGCCAGTTGTCCTTCAGCCCAGTCGAACTGTGTACTGTGTATCCAAAGCCAATGAAGACCAAGGATGACAGCCTGTGCTGGGGAATGAATGACCTTGAACTGCAGCTGTTCAGTATGAGGGACTCCCACAGTCAGGGTCAGGGGTGCTGACTCGAAATGGATTAACCCTGAACCAAGGGGGGTACATTCCAGAGTAGTTATTTTGAGACAAAGACTTTTCTGCAGAAGAAGCAAGCCAGTTAAATCATAAAACAGTTATCCAGAAAATTTCCAGCTGCTCCTTAATCAATGAAGGCTTGAGTGTGGACAGTATTCTGAAGGAAGGTAAGGGTAACAGGTACCAGAATTCAAGAGGAGTGAGGGGATTTAGAAGAAATCATGCTTAGAGGTACCCCAGTGTTATCCCCTAAGCATTGGCTTTTCCCGGCCGAATGTCACAGTTCTTTAGTTGGTGGGAGTTAGAACCATAATAAAAGCATAGTCTCAATCTCCTTCTTCTCTGTCTTTCAGACTCTGAGGGTTTGAAGGAGGAAAGATCCATGGGTTACTCTACAGGGGTGGCTGGAGAAGTAGAAGGGGTAGAGGTCACTGCAGAAACTGGATGAATAGGAGGAGAGGAGTGAAGGATTCTTTCAGTTCTGTCTCTCTCGGCTTGTCTCTCCTGGAAGCGAGAGTCTAGACTGATGCAAAGTGTTGCAAAGTCATCCAAAGAAGAGGGAATATCACGATAAGTGAGTTCATCTTTGATGCATTCATGCAGACCCCTCCTAAAGGCTGCCTTGAGGGCACTGCCATCCCAACTGGTCTCTAATGCCAAGGTGCAAAACTCGATGGCAAATTGTGCCACAGTTCTATTGCCTGGGTGGAGATCTAGGAGAGAAAATTCTGCAGCAGAAGTACGGCCAGAAGTCCCAAACACAGAAGTAAGTGCAGAAATAAACGCATCAGTGTCGTTCAGGAGTGGAGCATTCTATTCCAAAAGGGGAGAGACTCAGGCTAGGGCCTTGTCTTTCAGTAAAGAACAGATACAGGTGACCCTTGACTGGTGAGACTGAAAGGTGTGAGAATCATTGCGGAAGTGCAGCCTGCATTGCTTAAGAAAACCCCTGCAATCAGTAGTACTTTCATACTTGTCAGGCAATGGTATCTGGGGTATACTTCAGGAAGCAGAGGAAGAAGCCCAGGTACTTGGAGCAGAGACTGGTGGTACAACAACAGGAGTGGTATTCCTCGCAGTAACTAGTGAAGAGAGTTGAGCGGATATAGCCTCTAGTTTGGAATCCATACTCTGCAACTGTGTGGTATGGGTTCCCAACATCTGTCCCTGAAGATAAAATGTTCTTGCCACCTCATCTGGCTCCATGGCCCAAGTATAATGTAATGCTTGTGGGATATTAAACTATTAGACTTAATTCGGCCAGTAGTCTTCTTATCCCGGCATCGAGTCGGAAAGATAGGGAATATATCAGAGCAGAGAAAGTTTGCAAGATGAGGTAAATGGCACTCACCATAGGCAGGATGGTCTTCAGGGGCAACAGGCAGTGAATCAGAGAAAGGAAGTTCAGGGTTAAACCACAAGAAGGGTCAGGCAGGCAGGGTCTGGCAACGGCAAACCAGTCCAAAGGTAAACCACTAGAATGGTCAGGCAGGCAGGGTTTGGCAACGGTAAAGCAGTCCAAGTGTAGACCAGTAGAATGGTCAGGCAGGCAGGATTTGGCAACAGAGAGGCAATCCAGAACAATAAGGGTTAAACAAGCAGAGTGGTCAGACAAGCAGAGTTCAGCAGCAGTATATCAATCAAGAAATGTAGGGGTTACCAGGCAGAGTAGTTAGGCAAGCAGAGTTCAGCAGCAGTATATCAGTCCAGCAATTTAGGGGTTAACAGGCAGAGTAGTCAGGCAAGCTGAGTTCAGCAGCAGTATATCAATCAGAGTAAAAACAATCTATCACACCCAGGAGCAACCACGGTAACACCTATAATTGGGCAGTGATAGATCATACTGAGAAACTTACATAGGCGCAGGATTCGCACCACAGGAATCCGGACTGGCATCAGAGAGAGGAACGTGCGGCGTTGTTGTCAGCGCCGCACGCATCCAGACCTGACACAGCCCTAGGCAATGAGCAGGGAAGGAGACGTTGCGCCCCTAGCAATGGCTAGAGTGGCGCGGCATGACAGTTAGGGTTTTATTTTTTAATACTTATTGCGGGTAGTTAGTTTATTTTTTTCTTAATAGTTGGTACGGGCGGTTATTATTTTTTTTTATTCCTTATTGGGAACGGTTAGTTTTTTTTTATTGCGAACAGGTTTTTATTTTTTTTAATACTTATTATGGACGTTTTTTTTGTAATGCTACGTTTGACGTTGCTGCACCTTGGTGGATTCCGAAAAGGGTAGGGTGGTGAAAGAATCCACCGATTCTTTCACCACCCTGCCATTTTCGGAATCCAGGTGAATTCTTTTGACTGCGCACGCAGCCAACATTCTGTTGGTTGCCTCGCGCTGCCAACATTCCTTTGATGATGATGTGTGCGCATCTGCCGACGGCGGCGGACTCGTTACAAACACAATTATAGTATAGATAGGTCAATTAGATATTTCTGAAAATCTAATACATTTGATGATACATTTACATTTTTGTTTTTAGAGTACAGACCTATTAAAGGGATAGGGAAGTCAAAATTAAACGTGCACATTTCAGATAGAGCAAGCACTTTTAAGACACTTTTAAATTCACTTCCATTATCAAATTTAATTTTTGTTTTGGTATCCTTTGTTAAAAGGAATATGTAATATCCTCAGCTGCAGCAGTGATAGTTGGTGATTGGTGGCTAAACACATTTTTGTTGGATCATCACATGTTTTCAGCCAGCACCCAGTAATGCATTTTTGCTCTGAGGCTGACTTTAACTATGTGTTTAATACCTTTATGAAATATATTTATGATCCAAAAAATAAAAGAAAATAGGTAAAAAAAATTAAAGCAAAAAACAAACAAACAAAACTTTTAATATATATTGTGTATTAAGTAAATCAGTGCATCAATAAACATGTTGGCAAATATAGCTATTAGGAGATTTCATCTTAAAATTAAATTCTTGGGTCTGTGACAAACACAGACTCTTCATGGTAGGAAGAAAAACATAATGCAGGCTCCATTCTTAATGGTTCATGTCGTGTCACTGCGCTGTTTTTTCTTGGTCTTCCAAGTGTCATGGTAGAAAAGGATGTAGGGATGTGAATAGCAGGTACTTCATGGATCTCGGTGATAGAGGTTTCGTAGGTCAGTGTGGTAGAGGTTTCATAATTTAGTGCAGGAGGAATGTCATAGATCTCAGTGATAACAGATGTATGGGTTAAATTGGCTGGAGTATCATGGATCCAGGTGGAAGTGGTATTGTGGATTATATTGGTAGAGGTAGGATGGTTCTGAGAGGTAGAAGTATCATGATTATCAGAGGTAGATGTATCATGGTCTTTAGTAGTAGAAGTATCATGGCTCTCAGTTGTAGGAGTATCATGTTCCTTAGTGATAGGAGCATTTTGTTTCTCCGTTGTTAGAGTATCATGGTTCTGAGTAGTAGGAGCTTCACGGACCTGAGTGACAGGAGTATCACAGAGTCTGGTGTAAGACGTTTCATGGGTCACAATGATCTGCCAGTACAAGAAGACAAATATTAAAAACATCTTGTTAAGTATGAAAGGTAGAATTATATTTTAGAGAAAATTTTAAGATACTAACGGCTAGATTATGAGTTTTTGTCGGTAAGGCTTGCGATGCTAACGAGCAGTTTATGCTCACCGCTCACCTACAGACAGCGCTGGTATTGCGGGTTTTTACAAACCCGGCGTTAGCCGCAGAAAAGTGAGCGGAGAGCAACATTTAACTCCACATCTCACCTCAATACCAGCGCTGCTTACGGTAGCGGTGAGCTGGCTAAACGTACTTGTGCATGATTTCCCCATAGGAATCAATGGGGCAGATTCGACTGAAAAAAACCCTAACACCTGCAAAAAAGCAGCGTTCAGCTCCTAACGCAGCCCCATTGATTCCTATGGGGAAATACATTTTATGTCTACACCTAACACCCTTACATGAACCCCGAGTCTAAACACCCCTAATCTTACACTTATTAACCCCTAATCTGCCCCCGACATCGCCGACACCTACATTATATTATTAACCCCTAATCTGCTGCTCCGGACACCGCCGCCACCTACATTATACTTATGAACCCCTAATCTGCTGCCCCCAACATCGCCAAACCCTACATTATATTTATTAACCCCTAATCTGCTGCCCCCAATCTCGCCGCAACCTAAATACATTTATTAACCCCTAATCTGCCGCCCCCAACGTCGTCACCACTATAATAAATATATTAACCCCTAAACCTAAGTCTAACCCTAAACCTAACACACCCCTAACTTAAATATAATTTAAATAAATCTAAATAAAATTACTACAATGAACTAAATAATTCCTATTTAAAACTAAATACTTACCTATAAAATAAACCCTAAGCTAGCTACAATATAACTAATAGTTACATTGTATCTAGCTTAGGGTTTATTTATATTTTACAGGCAACTTTGTATTTATTTTAACTAGGTACAATAGTTATTAAATAGTTATTAACTATTTAATAACTTCCTAGTTAAAATAAATTACAGAAAATAATAAAATAATTACATTTTTTTAAACTAATTACACCTAATCTAATCCCCCTAATAAAATAAAAAAGCCCCCCAAAATAATAAAAATCCCTACCCTATAATAAATTACAAATAGCCCTTAAAAGTGCTTTTTGCGGGGCATTGCCCCAAAGTAATCAGCTCTTTTACCTGTAAAAAAAAATACAATACCCTCCAACATTAAAACCCACCACCCACACACCCAACCCTACTCTAAAACCCACCCAATCCCCCCTTAATAAAACCTAACACTAACCCTTTGAAAATCACCCTACCTTGAGACGTCTTCACCCAACCAGGCAGAAGTCCTCTATGAAGCCGGGCGAAGTGGTCCTCCAGACGGGCAGAAGTCTTCATCCAAGCCGGGAAGAAGAGGTCCTCCAGACAGGCAGAAGTTTTCATCCAGGCGGCATCTTCTATCTTCATCCATCCGGAGCCGAGCGGGTCCATCTTCAAGACATCTGACACGGAGCATCCTCTTCTTTCTTGATCCAACAACTAAATGACGGTAACTTTAACTCACGTCATCCAAGATGGTGTCCCTTCAATTCCGATTGGCTGATAAAATTCTATCAGCCAATCGGAATTAAGGTAGAAAAAATCCTATTGAAGTTCAATCAGCCAATAGGATTGAGCTCGCATTCTATTGGCTGATTGGAACAGCCAATAGAATGCAAGCTCAATCCTATTGGCTGATTGGATCAGCCAATAGGATTTTTTCTATCTTAATTCCGATTGGTTGATAGAATTCTACAAGCCAATCAGAATTGAAGGGACGCCATCTTGGATGACGTCACTTAAAGGTACTGTCATTTAGTCGTCGGATCAAGAAAGAAGAGGATGCTCCATGTCGGATGTCTTGAAGATGGACCCGCTCCGCTCCGGATGGATGAAGATAGAAGATGCTGCCTGGATGAAGACTTCTGCCCATCTGGAGGACCTCTTCTTCCCAGCTTGGATGAAGATTTCTGCCCATCTGGAGGACCACTTCGCCCGGCTTCGTAGAGGACTTCTGCCCGGTTGGGTGAAGACGTCTCAAGGTAGGGTGATCTTCAAGGGGTTAGAGTTAGGTTTTATTAAGAGGGGATTTTTAATGTTGGGGGGGTATTGTATTTTTTTTTTTACAGGTAAAAGAGCTGATTACTTTGGGGCAATATCCCGCAAAAAGTCCTTTTAAGGGCTATTTGTAATTTAGTTAATAACTATTTAATGTCTATTGTACCTAGTTAAAATAAATAAAGATTAGGGGTTAATAAATGTAGGTAGGTGTCGGAGATGTGAGGGACGGCAGATTAGGGGTTAATAAAATGTAACTAGTGTTTGCGAGGCGGGAGTGCGGTGGTTTAGGGGTTAATATATTTATTAAAGTGGCGGCAATGTCCAGTTTGGCAGATTAGCGGTTAAAAACTTAGTGTTTGCGATGTGGGTGGGTCTCAGTTTAGGGTTAATAGGTAGTTTATGGGTGTTAGTGTACTTTTTAGCACTTTAGTTAAGAGTTTTATGTTACGGCGTTAGCCCATAAAACTCTTAACTACTGACTTTTAAATGCGGTACGAGTCTTGACAGGAGAGGGTCTACCGCTCACTTTTTCCAAGACTTGTAATACCGGCATTAGGAAAATCCCATTGAAAATATAGGATACTCAATTGACGTAAGTGGATTTGCAGTATGTTAGAGTCGCAGAAAAAAAGTGAGCGGTACACCTGTACCTGCAAGACTAATAATACCAGCGGGCATTAAAAAGCAGTGTTGGGTCCTCTCAATGCTGCTTTTTAACCCTAACGCAAGACTCATAATCTAGTAGGTAGTAACTTACTATTGAAGTCAAGGTTGCAAATGTTAGCTATCATGAATGTGCGTGTTATTATTAACTAATATATACATATAATATTTTTTTAAAGTAGCTACTGAATCTGCAGTCATTATCTCCATAATTATTAACTTCAACAGAATTACATTTTTCTTCCTTGAAATTTTCCCCTTTACATATATTCTTATGACTGATATGTCTATCTATCTATTGGGTACTTATAGAGCGCAAACTAATCACCAGTGAGGGTCTCAAGGTGCTAAGTAGTATAATGTGTTCTTATAACTGGCTATATTTTCAATTTAACCCTTTGAGTGCTAATGATGGCTCAGAGCCGTCATGAGCACTCTCCCAACTTGAGGGAGATCTGGGGGCTCCTATCCACTCCTACCCCAGCGATCATGAATGTAGACTGACAGGCATCGCCGGGGCTTCACGTGATTCGCGATGACGTGATGATGTCACTGAGCAACTTATTTATACTTAACAATGTTAAGTATAGGAGGAGGGGGCATGCTGCTTAGAAGCCTGTATCTCAGGCATCTAAGCAGCTACAGACCCTCAAGACCCACTGTTGGAAAGGTAATCACCAACCATTCCAACAGTGTAAGTCTTGGGGGTTTGTAAAAAAAAAAAGTAAATTTAAAAAAAAATTATTAAAAAAAACTTAGAAAATATTAGCACCCAAAGGGTTAAATGTTTATATACAGTATACTTATAATACCATGCAAAATTCCCTTTCTGTTTAAAACAAAACAAAACACATATAACTTGGATAGCCTCTCTTCATATCATAAAACATTTCAAAGTTAATTCCATTTTTCCTGTTCCCAGCACTATGGGGCAGCCATCAGCCAATCACAAAACACATATATGTATTTACTGTGAATTCTTGTACATAATCAGTAGGAGCTGGAGCCTCAGAAATTGTCCGTATAAAAAGACTTTTGCACCGTTTGATAACAAGAAAATCAGAAGAAAATTCTGTTTATGCATTTTTTGCTTTTTGTTTTAGGGGATTCTACTTTTTTGCTATAATCCTTTTGCATTTACAAATACATTTTGAATTATCTGAATGCTTGTTTGTTCTTTTAATTGTTTATTCAGCCATACTGGTTCTGATTTATTTACTTTAATGTACTTTCTACTTGGTATGTTTTGAGATATATGAGATGGATGTTTATCAAACAAAGATTTTAAGATATCCAATTTATCTTTTTCAATTGAAATATAAAATATTTTGTCCATATAATGCAATTAAATTATCCAGTTAAATTAAATTATTTAAATTTACTTTTTCAAAATCATTCTAATTTGGGTTTCTCTCTGTCATCGAATATTACTGTAAGCAAATTGTCACTATTTATTATTTGCACACACTCATGCATTTCCTTTTAGTTTCATCTTCTATAAAGGAGCTAAACATATATTTAAAACTCCAAAACAGCAATGTATTGCTAGTACTTAGCTGAACACATCTGGTGATCCGATGACAACTGGCATATGTGAGTAGCAACCAATCACCAGCTAGCTCTCTATAGTGTATTGCTGTTCATGAGCCTACCTAGGAATCTAAATTGACAAGTCAAATAAAATTGCGTGTTCTATCTGAAGCATGAAAGTTAAATTTTTACTTGTATGTCCCTTTAACAGCTTTTGGCTTGCTATATAGGCTCAACTTTAAGTTTAATTCTCCTGGGTTTAAGTGTAACAACAATATAGCTGTTATTTCAAAACACGAAACACATTTAAAATGTAAAATACACACATAGTCAATAAAATCATATGCATAATTACTGTAATAGTTATGTAGACCCTATTATTTTACATATAAAATGTACCTATTTCTAAAAATAATTATTAATATACTAAATACTGAAATATTACATAACCCCTTTTACACTGTCATGTTTACACTAAGGGATTAAATAGCGCAGGTCTCGCGCGATTACAGGGCTGAAAACCTATTAGCACTTGACGTATAGAGTATGTCCATGTCGTTAAGGGGTTAAAGTCATAATAATATAAATGAATGACATAGATATATAGACATAATTAGTATGTATATAAAATATATGTTTGTGTCTAAATATTTATGCTAAGTGAGTTTAGTCGATCACAGGAGAAGGCTAAATTCGCAAGACCATTCTTTGTTACAGTTGCAACATACTCTGGGATGCCAGTTTTCCTCTAACAATTACAAAGTTGCTGGATAATAAATAAAATGGGAGTAGTATTTCTATTAAAAAAAATGCGTGCAGTTGTAAAGTGAAAATAGGAAGTATGTAAAAAAAGGAAGTATATAACACCAGCAGAATATTTTAACACTTTATGGCTCAATTTTGAAACCATGACCTACCCTATTTATTTATTTTTAGGCAACCCTTTTGTGACTGGCTTAAAGTGTCTACATCGAAACAACTGTAGACAAATTGAAATCACGAGATCGTGCACACAATCGCGAGATTTGAATTATTGGATCACGTCTGTGGGGCGTCCCTACAACCCTAGGAACGCCCTCCAGACCGCGATCAAATCCTAGAAGCACAGAAGGCTTCAGGACAGCCGTTGGCTATGACGTTCTATTCCATAATAACGGCTCTAAAACCCAGTGTAATTATGACGGAATAGAATGGCATAACTGCATTAAAAGGTTAAATTGTGAATTGAAAACTCTGGCATTAAAATATCTTTTCCCATAAAGTTTTTTATTATTTCTATACTATTTTATATTTCTAGATTTAAAGGGACATGTACATTTCTTTTATGTTTCTGATAGAGAATACAATTTTAAACAACTTTACAATTTACTTCTATTATTTAATTAGCTTTCTTCTTTTGTTATCCTTTGCTGAAAGGTTTATCTATGAAAGCTCAGGAGCAGCAAAGAACCTAGGTTCTAGCTGCTGATTGGTGGCTGCATATATATATATATATATATATATATATATATATATATATATATATATATATATATATATATACACATTGTCATTGGCTCACACATGTGTTCAGTCAGCAACCACAAGTGTATTGCTGCTCATTCAACAAAGCATTTCCACAGTTATAACCTGGTCAGTCCTTACAACCTAGAATATTATTTGAAAGTAATTGTCACATCCTAATACCAGGCTATTACATCTGCACTTTGACATGTTTATTTTGCATCTGGTTAATATTTATTATGCATATACTTTACCTTTCGTTGGACAGGGGGGGTTCTGACAATAGAGACACTATAGAAGTTTGAATGCTAAAGGAAAAAAGAAAAGAAAAAAGTCATTATGAAAATCTGTAGACCATTGCTAAAATAGGACATCATAAAGTTTAACAAATATTTTTTTATAATGTTAACAAATTGAAGTTGTATTTATATGATTTTTATATAGAATTTTGATTTTATGGTTTCAAAATTCAAAAGTACCATTTGTAACATTGTGGCAATCAGCAATGCAATGACATCAACAATAATTTTGTAACAATTTAGTTAAAGGGACAGGAAAGTCAAAATTAAACTGGCATTATTCAGATACAGAATACAATTTTGAAAAAGCTTCAATTTTACTTCTATTATGAAATTTGCTTTCTTATTCTTTGTTAAAGAGATATCTAGATAGGTAGCGTGCACATTTAGTAAGCACTACATGACAGGAAATAGTGCTGCCATCTAGTGCTCTTGCTAATGTATAAGATTAGTACTACATGAAAGGAAATAGTGCTGCCATCTAGTGCTCTTGCTAATGTATAACATTAGTACTACATGACAGGAAATAGTGCTGCCATCTAGTGCTCTTGCTAATGTATAACATTAGTACTACATGACAGGAAATAGTGCTGCCATCTAGTGCTTTGGCTAATGTATAACATTAGTACTACATGACAGGAAATAGTGCTGCCATCTAGTGCTCTTGCTAATGTATAACATTAGTACTACATGACAGGAAATAGTGCTGCCATCTAGTGCTCTTGCTAATGTATAAGATTAGTACTACATGACAGGAAATAGTGCTGCCATCTAGTGCTCTTGCTAATGTATAACATTATTACTACATGACAGGAAATAGTGCTGCCATCTAGTGCTCTTGCTAATGTATAACATTAGTACTACATGACAGGAAATAGTGCTGCCATCTAGTGCTCTTGCTAATGTATAAGATTAGTACTACATGACAGGAAATAGTGCTGCCATCTAGTGCTCTTGCTAATGTATAACATTAGTACTACATGACAGGAAATAGTGCTGCCATCTAGTGCTCTTGCTAATGTATAACATTAGTACTACATGACAGGAAATAGTGCTGCCATCTAGTGCTCTTGCTAATGTATAAGATTAGTACTACATGACAGGAAATAGTGCTGCCATCTAGTGCTCTTGCTAATGTATAAGATTAGTACTACATGACAGGAAATAGTGCTGCCATCTAGTGCTCTTGCTAATGTATAACATTAGTACTACATGACAGGAAATAGTGCTGCCATCTAGTGCTCTTGCTAATGTATAACATTAGTACTACATAAAAGGAAATAGTGCTGCCATCTAGTGCTCTTGCTAATGTATAAGATTAGTACTACATGACAGGAAATAGTGCTGCCATCTAGTGCTCTTGCTAATGTATAACATTAGTACTACATGACAGGAAATAGTGCTGCCATCTAGTGCTATTGCTAATGTATAACATTAGTACTACATAACAGGAAATAGTGCTGCCATCTAGTGCTCTTGCTAATGTATAACATTAGTACTACATGACAGGAAATAGTGCTGCCCTCTAGTGCTCTTGCTAATGTATAACATTAGTACTACATGACAGGAAATAGTGCTGCCATCTAGTGCTCTTGCTAATGTATAACATTAGTACTACATGACAGGAAATAGTGCTGCCATCTAGTGCTCTTGCTAATGTATAACATTAGTACTACATGACAGGAAATAGCTCTGCCATCTAGTGCTCTTGCTAATGTATAGCATTAGTACTACATGACAGGAAATAGCGCTGCCATCTAGTGCTCTTGCTAATGTATAACATTAGTACTACATGACAGGAAATAGTGCTGCCATCTAGCGCTCTTGCTAATGTATAAGATTAGTACTACATGACAGGAAATAGTGCTACCATCTAGTGCTCTTGCTAATGTATAAGATTAGTACTACATGACAGGAAATAGTGCTGCCATCTAGTGCTCTTGCTAATGTATAACATTAGTACTACATGACAGGAAATAGTGCTGCCATCTAGTGCTCTTGCTAATGTATAAGATTAGTACTACATGACAGGAAATAGTGCTGCCATCTAGTGCTCTTGCTAATGTATAACATTAGTACTACATGACAGGAAATAGTGCTGCCATCTAGTGCTCTTGCTAATGTATAACATTAGTCCTACATGACAGGAAATAGTGCTGCCATCTAGTGCTCTTGCTAATGTATAACATTTTTGGAAAACGGTTGAAAAATTTTTGATAATAGAAGTAAATTGGAAAGTTGTTTAAAATTGTATGTTCTATCTGAATCATTAAAAAAATAATATATATGTCCCTTTAAGATACTTTTAAATTCACTTCTATTATCAAACTGACTTTGTTACCATTTGTTGAAAACAAATATGTACATATGCTACACTAATGGGAACTAACTGGCGATTGGTGTCTACATACTGTACATTTGTCTCTTGTCAATGGCTCACCAGATGTGTTCAGCTAACTCCCAGTAGTGCATTGCTGCTCTAGAGCTGATTTTAACTATGTGCTTAATACCTTTACTAGGTGTAAACACACAATTACATGAAAACAATAGTGCAATAATAAAATGCTCTAACATATTTTATTTTTGTACTTTTATATCCCTTTAAAGGGACACTAAACACTAAATAAATCATTGCTTGAATTATGTATTCCTGAGCTAGGATTAGCCTGAGAATAATTCATACAAGTATTTTTAAAAATTATATTAGTTGTTTAAATACAGAAAAAATAAGAACCCATTTAATGTCCATGAAGCAGTGGGTGCCGCCATATTGTAACTTAAGTTACCTTTTCTGCTGAGGCCAATTAGGAATGGTTATAAATGGCTTACTAGAGTGTGCAACCAATGATTGTGCGTAATATAGCTGTGGCTGAACTGCCATGTTTAACTTGAATTGGAAAAAACCCCACAATATTCACAATACATTTACAGGAAAGGAGAACAAAATAAATAATGAAAGAATAATGCAAGGTTGTTTTACTACATATAATGAAATGATTTATATAAATATATTGAGGTGTTTAATGTCCCTTTAAGCAACATTTACCTAATTTAAAAAATTAGACTAATTAGTGTATGATTAAATAATAAGCAGTCATCAACCTAATGTGATTTAATAATATACAATGATGCCATGTAGAGCACAATACAATACTTACAGCCATGGTAAGCACTTTACTCCAAGCAATGGATATCCAGAAGTCCAGGAAGGATTTCTCCCCTTTTGTCCCTTAGATCTTGATGGCTTTTATCCTTAGTTCTAAAGGATTGTTTTACTGAGTGCAGATGGATTTAAACTCCTTTTATATTCATTACTAGTCCTGCTACACATTCTTCCATGAAAGGATCATGATATGAGCAATTCCAGTTGTACAATAGACTAAAGGTGTAAATATTTTAAGCTGTTTCTGCAATAGAAGCTTTTTTATAATATTGTTTTTATTTGTGCATGTTTATAAATAATATTCCTGTCATTTGAATCAATTGATTGATATGTGTCTAATATTTTTATATTTATACATAAAAACATTAAATATAAACAGATATGAGAATGATATTAGTTTGCAATGACTGAAAACAGAACCAAAACTACAAAGAAAAAGTAATGTTAAATTAAGATTTTTTTATGCTAACGATTATTGAAGTTAAAACAGTGCAGTCAAAATTAAACTTTCATGATTCAGATGGAGCATGTAATTTTAAATAACTTTCCAATTTACTTTTATCATCAAATTTGCTTTATTCTCTTTGGTATTCTTTTTTGAAAGATAAACCTAGGTAGGCTCATTTGCTAATTTCTAATACATTGAACGCTGCCTCTTATCTCAGTGCATTGTGGCAGTTTTTCACATCTAGACAGCGCTAGTTCATGTGTGCCATATGATTGTGCACATTCCTGTGGAGTTATTTATGAGTCAGCCCTGATTGGCTAAAATGCAAGTCTGCCAAAAGAACTGAGATAAGGGGTCAGCCTCCAGAGGCTTAGATACAAGTTAATCACAGAGGTAAAAAGTATATTAATATAACTATGTTAGAAATACAAAACTGGGGAATGGGTAAAAAAGGGATTATCTCTCTTTTTAAACACTAAAAATTCTGGAGTAGATTGTCCCTTTAATATAAATCCATAACTCTACAGAACTAGTTAAAGGGACAGAAACTGCAATAAGGAATTTACCAAAAAATTATGAAACTGACAATTAAAGTGACAGCAAACATATTTGAATTCAAAGACCTTTCTTTTGTTTTGCTATAAACATTTTTTAAACAAATTAACATTTAGTTTGTTGCATTTTTTTCAACATTCCCACCATTTGCCATATTTAGAGTAGACAATCAGGGCTTTGGTTTGCAGACAACGAGGCTAACCACAGAAAAGGGTTAGTATAAATTACATTCGCCTAGATTTAGAGTTCTGCGTTAGGGTTAAAAAGCAGCGTTAAGGGGTCCTAACGCTGCTTTTTAACGCCCGCTGGTATTTAGAGTCAGCCAGGAAAGGGTCTACCGCTCACTTTCTTTCTGTGACTCGAGGCTACCGCAGATCCCCTTACGTCAATTGCGTATCCTATCTTTTCTATGGGATTTGCCTAACGCTGGTATTACGAGTCTTGGAAGAAGTGTGTGGTAGAGCCTCTACTGACAAGACTCCAACCCCAAAAAAAGTCTGTAGTTAAGAGCTTTATGGGCTAACGCGGGAACATAAAGCTCTTAACTACTGTGCTATAAAGTACACTAACACCCATAAACTACCCCCTAATCTGCCCCCCCCCCCCACATCGCAAACCCTATAATAATTTTTTTTAACCCCTAATCTCCCGCTCCGGACACCGCCGCAACCTACATTATACCTATGAACCCCTAATCTGCTGCCCCTAACATCGCCGACACCTATATTATATTTATTACCCCCTAATTTGCCCCCCCCCAACGTCGCCGCCACCTACCTACAATTATTAACCCCTAATCTGCCGACCGGACCTCGCCACCACTATAATAAATGTATTAACCCCTAAACCGCCGCACTCCCGCCTCGCAAACACTATAATAAATTGTATTAACCCCTAATCTGCTCTCCCTAACATCGCCGCCACCTACCTACAATTATTAACCCCTAATCTGCCGCCCCCAACGTCGCCGCTACTATAATAAATGTATTAACCCCTAAACCTAAGTCTAACCCTAACACCCCCCTAACTTAAATATAATTTAAATTAAACAAACTAAATTTACTATCATTAAATAAATTAATCCTATTTAAAACTAAATACTTACCTATAAAATAAACCCTGAGCTAGCTACAATATAACTAACAGTTACATTGTAGCTATTTTAGGATTTATATTTATTTTATAGGCAACTTTGTATTTATTTTAACTAGGTAGAATAGCTATTAAATAGTTAATAACTATTTAATAGCTACCTAGTTAAAATAATTACAAAATTACCTGTAAAATAAATCCTAACCTAAGTTACAAATACACCTAACACTACACTATCAATAAATTAATTAAATAAATTACCTACAATTATCTAAACTAAAATACAATTAAATAAACTAAACTATAGTACAAAAAATAACAAACATTAAATTACAAAAAATAAAAAAGAATTACAAGAAGTTTAAACTAATTACACCTAATCTAAGCCCCCTAATAAAATAAAAAAGCCCCCCAAAATAATAAAATGCCCTACCCTATTCTAAATTACAAAGTAATCAGCTCTTTTACCAGCCCTTAAAAGGGCTTTTTGCAGGGCATTGCCCCAAAGTAATCAGCTCTTTTACCTGTAAAAAAAATACAACCCCCCCAACATTAAAACCCACCACCCACATACCCCTACTCTAACCCACCCAAACCCCCCTTAAATAAACCCTACACCTACCCTACACCTTACACTAACCCCCCTGAAGATCTCCCTACCTTGAGTCGTCTTCACCCAGCCGAGCAGAATTCTTCATCCAAGCGGAGCAAGAAGAGGTCCTCGATCCGGTAGAAGTCTTCATCCAAGCGGGGCAAGAAGAGGTCCTCCATCCGGTAGAAGTCTTCATCCAAGCGGGGCAGAAGAGTTCTTCCATCCGATTGAAGTGTACATCCAAGTGGCATCTTCTATCTTCATCCATCCGGAGCGGCAGCATCCTGAAGACCTCCGATGCGGAACATCCATCCTGGCCGACGACTGAACGACGAATGACGGTTCCTTTAAATGACGTCATCCAAGATGGCGTCCCTCAAATTCCGATTGGCTGATAGGATTCTATTGGCTGATTCAATAAGATTGAAGTTAAATCCGATTGGCTGATCCAATCAGCCAATCGGATTGACCTTGCATTCTATTGGCTGTTCCGATCAGCCAATAGAATGCGAGTTCAATCCCGATTGGCTGATTGAATAAGCCAATCAGAATTCTCCTACCTTAATTCCGATTGGCTGATAGAATCCTATCAGCCAATCGGAATTCGAGGGACGCCATCTTGGATGACGTCATTTAAAGGAACCGTCATTCGTCGTTCAGTCGTCGGCCAGGATGGATGTTCCACATCGGAGGTCTTCAGGATGCTGCCGCTCCGCTCCAGATGGATGAAGATAGAAGATGTCGCTTGGATGAACACTTCAATCGGATGGAAGACCTCTTCTGCCCCGCTTGGATGAAGACTTCTACCGGATGGAGGACCTCTTCTTGCTCCGCTTGGATGAAGAATTCGGCTCGGCTGGGTGAAGACGACTCAAGGTAGGGAGATCTTCAGGGGGTTAGTTTTAGGATTATTTAAGGGAGGTTTGGGTGGGTTAGAGTACGGGTATGTGGGTGGTGGGTTTTAATGTTGGGGGGGTTGTATTTTATTTACAGGTAAAAGAGCTGATTACTTTGGGGAAATGCCCCGCAAAAAGCCCTTTTAAGGGCTGGTAAAAGAGCTGATTACTTTGTAATTTAGAATAGGGTAGGGCATTTTATTATTTTGGGGGGCTTTTTTATTTTATTAGGGGGCTTAGATTAGGTGTAATTAGTTTAAACTTCTTGTAATTCTTTTTTATTTTTTGTAATTTAGTGTTTGTTATTTTTTGTACTATAGTTTAGTTTATTTAATTGTATTTTAGTTTAGATAATTGTAGGTAATTTATTTAATTAATTTATTGATAGTGTAGTGTTAGGTGTATTTGTAACTTAGGTAAGGATTTATTTTACAGGTAATTTTGTAAAAATAAATCTTTTATACGGGAGTCTCCTTTTCATCATTTATTGCCAAAAAGAGTTTGGAGCAGAAAACAACCTTGGTTTTAATGTGCGCTGGGTCACTACAATATACCCAGCATGCTTCAATTGCACTATAGTGTGCTCTACACCTTGTGAGTATCCATCTGTTGGGAACAGCAAGTGGGTCTAATTTAACTTACTGATCTGCACTAGGAGTCACCCTCTTTATTTTTCCCACTTTTCAGACTTTCATTCATGAAGTATAAGATACTTTATGTAGAAAGCTCCTTTATTTGATTCAATCGATCGCCGCTCTTAGCTCCTACAGCAGAGCACGGCTAAAAAATTTTTTGGCTAAGAGGTGACGTTTTCACCTCTTAGCCAATAGCAGTGTGGTGAATCCGGCTCCCAAGGGCGCCAAGCCGGATTTACCGCACGGCTGTTGGCTAAGAGGTGAAAACGTCACCTCTTAGCCAATAAATTTTTTAGCCGTGCTCTGCTGTAGCAGCTAAAAACGGCGATCGATTGAATCAAATAAAGGAGCTTTCTACAAGAAGTATCTTATACTTCATGAATGAAAGGGCCCTTTATTTGTTTCAATAGTAAATCCTAGCGTTTGTAAAACGCTAGAATTTACTTTCACTTTAAGGTTTAATTTTTCATATAATTTTTTATATCAAAATGTGCAATTTTGAGAAACCTGCTGAGTATGTTCATCTTATTATATTTACTGTGTCCTATTAAGAACAGATAAACTTCTGCACTGACCTTGCAACTACTCCTTAGCACGTTGGAATATTGAAAGTGCATTACAATTTATTTTATTTTACTGTGTATAAATAAATATTTTGGTCTTGATTACAAGTGGAGCATGAAAATATTAGTGCTATTGTTCATTAATATCACTAAAGCACAATCAATACTGCTTCTAGTGCCCGAGCACTACTCTGAAAATGCCCCAAAATTCCACTTATGTACTTAACTTTTTTGTAAGCGTTGTCTCTTTAGTTAGCACTTGGGTCTCAGGACTCCTGTTTGTTTCAGTTTAATTTAATAGGCTGTAATTTTGCTCTTTCTTTCATATACATTATTTTGAGTAATGCGTCCCTTTAATCCAGTATTTACCTTCCTTTAATGGATATGAAGCCTGTACTCTATCTAATCTAATCTATCTAACCCCCTAATTAATAAAAGCATAGCTAGAGAAGTGTGCTTAGTTTAAGATTAGTTTGTTCAGCCTTTTCACACAAGGGGTCACACTTTAGAAATATGATTATAAATATCATTATTAGTAGCATAAACTATAATTGCATTGTTATTTTTTAAATCTAGACTTTTTTTTAAATTTGTACCATAAAATTATTTTTTGCACTATACTAATTCAAGGGGAACATTGTTTTTTAAGATCATTATGAGCATCCAAAGATGACTAAAATAGCTGTAGTGTTGTTCTGCAGAATTGCTTTCATGATTTTATAGCTAAAGAACAGAAGTATTTGCACCGGCTAAATCCAGATGCCGTTCTAAGTATGTGACTCCTTTACTGCAAAACATTTAGAGTAATGAATAACAGAATATCAACTCAGAGATAATTATACTCATACAGTATATACAAACCATAAGTATGTTCAAAGAATTCTCAAACATGATGGCTTCCCATAACAGAGAAATAAGTCAGTTGTAAAGAACAGATAGAAGTTAAAGGGACAGTCTAGTCGAAAATAAACCTTCATGATTCCAATAGCGCATGCATTTTTAAACAGCTTTCTAATTTTCTTTTATAATCAAATTTGCTTTGCTCTCTTGGCTTTCTTTGTGGAAAGCTAAACCTAGGTAGGCTCATATGCTAATTTCTAAGTCGTTGAACTGACCCTTATCTCTGTGCTTTTTGACAGTTAGACACTGCTAGTTGATCTGTGTCATATAGATAACATTGTGCTCACTCCCTTGGAGTTATTTAAGAGTCAACATTGATTGTCTAAAATACATGTCTGTCAAAAGAACTGAGATAAGGGGGCAGTCTGCAGAGGCTTAAATACAAGATCATCACAGAGGTAAAAAGTGTATTAATATAACCGTGTTGGTTATGCAAAACTGAGGAATGGGTAATAAAGGGATTATCTATCTTAATAATTGATAAAAATTCTGGAGTAGACTGTCTGTTTACCAATTATATTTTATATGTAAGCAGCTAAGAGCTAAGAGTGCATTCTATCACTTGTATGCATAAAATATTTATTTTATTTTATGCCACTATGTAGCCACATTTGATGCCCACAAATCAATGTAAAAGCTCTCAGTAAATAAAATATTTATATAGGAGGAAATCATATGGGACTTACTGACAATAGGGCACCAGGTCCGATCAAAATCTATTATGATTTATTCTCTTATAACATATTGTAAAATATAACTATATAACTAATGGCTCAATGATATAATCTTCGCCAGCTCAAACCTACTTTTTCTCGCTGACTTTCACACGGCTGCCCCGGTGCATTGATCGTAAAAAAAAGGGGCGAGATGGCTCCAATTAAAAGTAATCAAGCTTTCTGGATAGGGACACTTCGTTCCTTAGTGCGAAGTTAGCAGTGAGCAGGGGGAGCACTTTAAAATTAAAATCCTGCAGCCAATATAATTCACATTATGCTGTTTTCTGCATAGAGCATCTTACATTCACCTATATTTTACTATGCATTTGTTTTTCTATTGGGGTTATAAGTGTTTGTATTGTTTTGAGAAAAGCTTGGCACCTTTTAGTTGGCGATAAAAAACTGTGAGATCTGCAGTGCGAAAATCTTTATAGAATTACGTTGGGATTAGAGAGACATTTTCATATACGGTGTAACCCAAGGCGCCTACCCTAAGGAGGCTAGGTGTATAAAATGTGTAATCTAATTAAGATTCAGTGTAGTCTAAAAAATGTTTTTAATACATAAATAAAAATGTTTGACAGATAAAACAAATATACATATAATGTCTCAGGTATACATACAATGCTTCATGGATCCATGATAAATAACAGAAAAATAAAATCAAGTAGTAAATAGAGTAAAACAGTAAAATAATCCAATAAAATGCAGTGCTAAATAATACAATAGCAGCGAATGGTATAGTTCCTGACAATCTTGTTTGGAAAATCTCTGATGGATAAATAAGGTGTGAAGAGAAAAAGTGTAAAAAACTCCTCTGATTGTGTGGGTGAAAGAAACTTCAAAATGTGCTCTAAAATATAATAAAAATAATCCTCGAAGAATGTATCTCAAAAAAATATCGCAAAAAATATATATAGCTCTCAAAAATATTTTCCACAGAAGTGTGTTCCAAAAAACGGTGAAAAAATGTGAAGAAATGTGAAGAAAAATAATAAAGAAAAAATTTTGGTGAATAAGTGGAGTGGAAAGTCTAAAATAGTTCAATTGTTCCAGTTGCTGAGTTTCCTAAATCCCAGTGGAAAGTATAATCGGAGTGTCAATAAAGGTGTAGAAAATAAATTGTCAGTAATCCTTTATTCCTGAAAATCCTTAGCCATCAATCCAATAAAAAATAAAAAATATGCACAAAAGACAATAAATAAGTGCAAAAAAACAAAAAAACAAAATCAAAAAATAAAAAATTAAAAATGAAAAACAGAGAACAGTAACCTGTAGAGAGAGAAGAGAAACAAAATATAGTGTAGATTGTCCTAAATGTTCAGCAAATAATGAAATAAGGCTTACCAGCTGGTCAACGCGTTTCGGCCTGTGCTAGGCCTTTCTCAAGACTGGTTTTAGTATACTGGTGGTGGCCTTATATAGTTTGTTTGACCGGAAGTGATTTATTACTCACTTCCGGTTTTCCGGATTTTGCTATCTTGTTTTGGGGCTGAATATAATGTACAGTTGTGTGTAGTTTCCTTATTTTAGTGTAGACTGATAATAAATTGTGACGTTCTATAGTTTAGCAAGATATCTTTTGTTATTAGCCCTTTCTTAATACCTCCGTGGGAAACGTGACGTCACTTCCGGTCTAGGCAATTTTTACGATCGATTTCATAGATCGTGTATGCGAATTGGGTTCATAATTCTATTTGGGTCTATATTTCTATGGGGAGAGTGGAGTCTATAAATCTCTTATTTTTCATATCGATTTTCTTAATGTTGGTAAACATGGGTCCGTAATGGGACCGACCTGATTGGTCATGACGTCACGGTCTCGGGTTGGCGCCTTTGATTGGTTCTGAAACGGGGGGTTTGCCTAATCCTGCCTTACTATTGGTGTGCAAATAGCCGTAATTTTAAAAGCCATATATTTACAGTATGATGTTTCCTTGAACTATTGAAATAGGGGTGCTTTAGTACCAGTACAATAGTATTTTTCTAATGTGTATCTTCTAGGTATCCTGGTATCTTTATCGTTTTTATTTGTTCAACATAAAGAAAAACTGTCAGTAGATTTTAAATGAACGTAGTATTTTGGCAAATTGTAGAAATGTTATCTTACGAAAGATGCACTTTAATTAACGGCGTGGTAGGGATAAATGATAGTATCTTATACTTTCTTTCTGATAGTGAGAGACACATGTTTTTTACGAAAGATGGATATTGATTATCGGCATAACAGGGGAGGGGGGTAATTGTAACTTCTTATTTTCTTTCTAATATTTAGGGGCATAGGAGGTTTGAATACTTATGAGATCTAATTAAGCGATTTTTCTATATATTAAGCCAATTTTTTAATTCCATACTTATGATATCTAATTAAGCGGTTTTTCTATATTAAGCCAATTTTTGGTGATATAGAGCCAAGATGTTAGTGTGCTATCTGCCTGAAGGGTTCAGCATAATAAAGAAAAGGAGTCAGTAATTCCTCTAATATGGATATGTGAATTATCTTAATATATGTTGTTATACGCATATCTATAGGTTGAGTATATTTAATCCTTACCTATAGGGAGGTTGATGTGCCCTATATGACTTTGGGGACGTCAATATGAGGACTTTTAATGCATTTTGGGTCTCTTAAAAGTACGATTGTATCATCTTTTAATCTATACCCTTAATATTTTGGATGTTTCTCATCAAGGTTGAAATTGTCAAATGTAGTGTTTAAAAAGAGAGTCTTTGGTGGAAGGGGATCACTTATCTAAGGTTTCTACTTTTATTTAAAATTTCTACTTTAATAGAAGCATATTAAGATGGATTGGTTCAAATAGGGAAGCTTCGGATTGTAGTGGGTTTTATTTTTGAAACCCAATATTTGGTTATAGAGTCTTTTTTCTATCTGAGATGTCTACTTTAGTAGTAACCTTTTGAGAGGGGCTGGTTTGGTTAGAAAGATTCATTTTGTTTTGAACCTATTTTTAATTCAGAATGTCCGATGTCATTGGGTCATGTTGAAAAGATGCGACAAGTCTTCTTTGTTGTTAAGACCTCTTGGGTATAGACAGTCCAGGTTGAAGATCCATCTGGATTCCGCTGTGAGGAGTCTTTTTCCATAGTTCCCTCCTCTCCAATCCTTTTGGATCTTTTGTATCCCTAGGAAGGTCAATTCTTTAGTGTTACCTTTGTGTTTATCTACAAAGTGTTTGTATAGCACTGTATCTGCATTTAGTTTCTCGATCTGGAGCAGATGTTCTCGCATCCTATCTTTCAGGGTTCTAGAAGTCTGGCCTACATATTGTAGGCCACATGAACATTGGAGCATGTATATAATGCCCTTGTCTTGGCATCTGATTAGATCCTTGATCTTATATGTTACCTTGGTGTTATGGCAAATGAAGGATGATGCTTTTATACCGTGTTTGCAAGATTTGCATGATATGCATGGGAAGAATCCTTTAAGTTCTTTTCCAAACACATTTGTGACTTTGGCAGTCTTTTTCTTCGGTATACTCGGGGCCAGTTTGCTTTTTAGGTTCTTGGTTTTTCTGTAAATGAACCTGGGTTGAATAGGGAGTTTCTCACCTATCAGGTCATCATCTTTTAGTATACCCCAATGTTTTTTAAATATTTTCTCAATGATATTTTTGTTATCACTGTACTCTGTAATCATCGCTATATCCAGTGACTCTTCATTTGTTGTTGTTTTTGGTTTTTTTATATTTGGTGAGGGTGGATCTGTCGATCATCCTGACCTCTTGAATTTTCTGGTCTAATTCTGTCTCGTTGTACCCTCTCTCAAGAAATTTATGTTTTATCGTTGATGCCTGTTCTTCCCATTTGTCTGTGGTGGAACAGTTTTTCCTCATTCTTAACAGTTGACTTTTTGGTATGTTATTTTTCCAATTGTAATGGTGGCAACTGGTCATGTGTATATAGTTATTGCTGTCCACTTGTTTAAAGTGGGTAGAAGTCTCTAGCTTTCCGTTTTTCACTTCGATTTTTAAGTCGAGGAAGATTATATCGGTCTGGCTACTGGTGTATGTAAAATGTAGGTTATTCTTGTTTTCATTCATGATTTCAAAGGTGTAGTCAAGATCCGATTGTGTCCCCTTCCAGACTATAAGTATATCGTCGATATAACGGCGGTAGAGGACCAGGTCCGCGCTAGCTGGGCAAGATTCCCAAAAGATATGCTCCCATTTACCCATATATAGGTTGGCATAGCTAGGCGCGAACCTGGTCCCCATCGCCGTTCCACAAATCTGTTGGTAATACTGACCGTTATTGCAAAAATAGTTGTGTTGCAATATATACTTGATACTATCTAGAATGAATCTCCTTTGATCATCTACGACCTCGTTGTCCTTTTTCAGGAAGTAGTCTACCCCTTCAATTCCTTCTTGGTGAGGAATACAGGTGTATAATGATGTAACATCACAACTGGCTAAAATAAAGCCATCTTCCCATATTATGTCTTCCAATAGATTCAAGACTTGGGTGGAGTCTTTCAGGTAAGAGGGAAGTTGTTGAACATACCTCTGTAAATTCAGGTCAACGTATTCAGATAGATTGCTACTGAGTGATCCGATACCTGAAATGATCGGTCTTCCGGGGGGGTTTTGCAGTGTTTTATGAATCTTGGGTAAGTGATATATCACGGGAGTTATGGGGTGATTAATGTTGATATAGTTGTATTCTTTTTCAGTAAGAATCCCTTTATCTTTTGCCTTATCCAATAAGCTCAATAGTTCTTTTTTATATGTTCCCAACGGATTTGAGCGTAATTTGCAGTAGGTATTTTGGTCACTTAATATTCTTTCATTTTCTGATTCGTAGTCACTTCTATTCATAATGACGATGCCTCCTCCCTTATCGGCCGGTTTGATACTTAAGTGGGAAAGACGAGTGGAGGATTGAACACTGCATCAAAAGAACAGAATCAAGAACTGTTCCACAAACATCCACTACTCCTCACATGGATGTCTTATCCTCATCCTCTTCTTTTTTAGGGTTAGAACACCCATCAAGCAAGGAGAGAAACAAGCAACCGATGCCCCAAAAAAACATAGGACCAGAGAAACCAAAAGCTTCAAAAAGAAAACTCATCGAGGAAGAAGAGGAGGAAGAAAATTAAACAAGAAATTAAATATGAAATCTAATCAGAAACACGACACAGACGAAAATGCAAAAAATAACGGTGGCATCTTCAACCTCAGTTCACACACCCTGACGAAAGATGAGAACTCAGTTCTAAAGTTTGGTCTATCCTTTGCTCCTACTAAGAGCCTAGATAAATTTCAAACATTTATAAACGCCAAGGAATTTGTGAGGAAACTCACACTCAAAAGGTTTTTCTCCAGGCCTCCAACCGAAAGATTAGCTTATATACCAAGAGAATATACGGACTCTTTCAGACATACGGAACTTAAACCCAAATCCACATTTTATCCAGTTGCGAGCAAAGGAGTAGCTATAGAAACCTTTGAGAATCTAGTATGCCGAGATATCAGAGATATCCAACAGAAGAAACTCAAGATAAGGAAACACAATCTCACTACCCAACAGTTTAAAACAATTAGGGAACTCGAAAACAACTATGACTTAAGTATCAAACCGGCCGATAAGGGAGGAGGCATCGTCATTATGAATAGAAGTGACTACGAATCAGAAAATGAAAGAATATTAAGTGACCAAAATACCTACTGCAAATTACGCTCAAATCCGTTGGGAACATATAAAAAAGAACTATTGAGCTTATTGGATAAGGCAAAAGATAAAGGGATTCTTACTGAAAAAGAATACAACTATATCAACATTAATCACCCCATAACTCCCGTGATATATCACTTACCCAAGATTCATAAAACACTGCAAAACCCCCCCGGAAGACCGATCATTTCAGGTATCGGATCACTCAGTAGCAATCTATCTGAATACGTTGACCTGAATTTACAGAGGTATGTTCAACAACTTCCCTCTTACCTGAAAGACTCCACCCAAGTCTTGAATCTATTGGAAGACATAATATGGGAAGATGGCTTTATTTTAGCCAGTTGTGATGTTACATCATTATACACCTGTATTCCTCACCAAGAAGGAATTGAAGGGGTAGACTACTTCCTGAAAAAGGACAACGAGGTCGTAGATGATCAAAGGAGATTCATTCTAGATAGTATCAAGTATATATTGCAACACAACTATTTTTGCAATAACGGTCAGTATTACCAACAGATTTGTGGAACGGCGATGGGGACCAGGTTCGCGCCTAGCTATGCCAACCTATATATGGGTAAATGGGAGCATATCTTTTGGGAATCTTGCCCAGCTAGCGCGGACCTGGTCCTCTACCGCTGTTATATCGACGATATACTTATAGTCTGGAAGGGGACACAATCGGATCTTGACTACACCTTTGAAATCATGAATGAAAACAAGAATAACCTACATTTTACATACACCAGTAGCCAGACCGATATAATCTTCCTCGACTTAAAAATCGAAGTGAAAAATGGAAAGCTAGAGACTTCTACCCACTTTAAACAAGTGGACAGCAATAACTATATACACATGACCAGTTGCCACCATTACAATTGGAAAAATAACATACCAAAAAGTCAACTGTTAAGAATGAGGAAAAACTGTTCCACCACAGACAAATGGGAAGAACAGGCATCAACGATAAAACATAAATTTCTTGAGAGAGGGTACAACGAGACAGAATTAGACCAGAAAATTCAAGAGGTCAGGATGATCGACAGATCCACCCTCACCAAATATAAAAAACCAAAAACAACAACAAATGAAGAGTCACTGGATATAGCGATGATTACAGAGTACAGTGATAACAAAAATATCATTGAGAAAATATTTAAAAAACATTGGGGTATACTAAAAGATGATGACCTGATAGGTGAGAAACTCCCTATTCAACCCAGGTTCATTTACAGAAAAACCAAGAACCTAAAAAGCAAACTGGCCCCGAGTATACCGAAGAAAAAGACTGCCAAAGTCACAAATGTGTTTGGAAAAGAACTTAAAGGATTCTTCCCATGCATATCAT
Source organism: Bombina bombina (assembly GCF_027579735.1). Taxonomy (NCBI): domain Eukaryota; kingdom Metazoa; phylum Chordata; class Amphibia; order Anura; family Bombinatoridae; genus Bombina; species Bombina bombina. The sequence goes on along the minus strand of NC_069507.1, from coordinate 41,368,347 downwards.
GCAAATCTTGCAAACACGGTATAAAAGCATCATCCTTCATTTGCCATAACACCAAGGTAACATATAAGATCAAGGATCTAATCAGATGCCAAGACAAGGGCATTATATACATGCTCCAATGTTCATGTGGCCTACAATATGTAGGCCAGACTTCTAGAACCCTGAAAGATAGGATGCGAGAACATCTGCTCCAGATCGAGAAACTAAATGCAGATACAGTGCTATACAAACACTTTGTAGATAAACACAAAGGTAACACTAAAGAATTGACCTTCCTAGGGATACAAAAGATCCAAAAGGATTGGAGAGGAGGGAACTATGGAAAAAGACTCCTCACAGCGGAATCCAGATGGATCTTCAACCTGGACTGTCTATACCCAAGAGGTCTTAACAACAAAGAAGACTTGTCGCATCTTTTCAACATGACCCAATGACATCGGACATTCTGAATTAAAAATAGGTTCAAAACAAAATGAATCTTTCTAACCAAACCAGCCCCTCTCAAAAGGTTACTACTAAAGTAGACATCTCAGATAGAAAAAAGACTCTATAACCAAATATTGGGTTTCAAAAATAAAACCCACTACAATCCGAAGCTTCCCTATTTGAACCAATCCATCTTAATATGCTTCTATTAAAGTAGAAATTTTAAATAAAAGTAGAAACCTTAGATAAGTGATCCCCTTCCACCAAAGACTCTCTTTTTAAACACTACATTTGACAATTTCAACCTTGATGAGAAACATCCAAAATATTAAGGGTATAGATTAAAAGATGATACAATCGTACTTTTAAGAGACCCAAAATGCATTAAAAGTCCTCATATTGACGTCCCCAAAGTCATATAGGGCACATCAACCTCCCTATAGGTAAGGATTAAATATACTCAACCTATAGATATGCGTATAACAACATATATTAAGATAATTCACATATCCATATTAGAGGAATTACTGACTCCTTTTCTTTATTATGCTGAACCCTTCAGGCAGATAGCACACTAACATCTTGGCTCTATATCACCAAAAATTGGCTTAATATAGAAAAACCGCTTAATTAGATATCATAAGTATGGAATTAAAAAATTGGCTTAATATATAGAAAAATCGCTTAATTAGATCTCATAAGTATTCAAACCTCCTATGCCCCTAAATATTAGAAAGAAAATAAGAAGTTACAATTACCCCCTCCCCTGTTATGCCGATAATCAATATCCATCTTTCGTAAAAAAACATGTGTCTCTCACTATCAGAAAGAAAGTATAAGATACTATCATTTATCCCTACCACGCCGTTAATTAAAGTGCATCTTTCGTAAGATAACATTTCTACAATTTGCCAAAATACTACGTTCATTTAAAATCTACTGACAGTTTTTCTTTATGTTGAACAAATAAAAACGATAAAGATACCAGGATACCTAGAAGATACACATTAGAAAAATACTATTGTACTGGTACTAAAGCACCCCTATTTCAATAGTTCAAGGAAACATCATACTGTAAATATATGGCTTTTAAAATTACGGCTATTTGCACACCAATAGTAAGGCAGGATTAGGCAAACCCCCCGTTTCAGAACCAATCAAAGGCGCCAACCCGAGACCGTGACGTCATGACCAATCAGGTCGGTCCCATTACGGACCCATGTTTACCAACATTAAGAAAATCGATATGAAAAATAAGAGATTTATAGACTCCACTCTCCCCATAGAAATATAGACCCAAATAGAATTATGAACCCAATTCGCATACACGATCTATGAAATCGATCGTAAAAATTGCCTAGACCGGAAGTGACGTCACGTTTCCCACGGAGGTATTAAGAAAGGGCTAATAACAAAAGATATCTTGCTAAACTATAGAACGTCACAATTTATTATCAGTCTACACTAAAATAAGGAAACTACACACAACTGTACATTATATTCAGCCCCAAAACAAGATAGCAAAATCCGGAAAACCGGAAGTGAGTAATAAATCACTTCCGGTCAAACAAACTATATAAGGCCACCACCAGTATACTAAAACCAGTCTTGAGAAAGGCCTAGCACAGGCCGAAACGCGTTGACCAGCTGGTAAGCCTTATTTCATTATTTGCTGAACATTTAGGACAATCTACACTATATTTTGTTTCTCTTCTCTCTCTACAGGTTACTGTTCTCTGTTTTTCATTTTTAATTTTTTATTTTTTGATTTTGTTTTTTTGTTTTTTTGCACTTATTTATTGTCTTTTGTGCATATTTTTTATTTTTTATTGGATTGATGGCTAAGGATTTTCAGGAATAAAGGATTACTGACAATTTATTTTCTACACCTTTATTGACACTCCGATTATACTTTCCACTGGGATTTAGGAAACTCAGCAACTGGAACAATTGAACTATTTTAGACTTTCCACTCCACTTATTCACCAAAATTTTTTCTTTATTATTTTTCTTCACATTTCTTCACATTTTTTCACCGTTTTTTGGAACACACTTCTGTGGAAAATATTTTTGAGAGCTATATATATTTTTTGCGATATTTTTTTGAGATACATTCTTCGAGGATTATTTTTATTATATTTTAGAGCACATTTTGAAGTTTCTTTCACCCACACAATCAGAGGAGTTTTTTACACTTTTTCTCTCACACCTTATTTATCCATCAGAGATTTTCCAAACAAGATTGTCAGGAACTATACCATTCGCTGCTATTGTATTATTTAGCACTGCATTTTATTGGATTATTTTACTGTTTTACTCTATTTACTACTTGATTTTATTTTTCTGTTATTTATCATGGATCCATGAAGCATTGTATGTATACCTGAGACATTATATGTATATTTGTTTTATCTGTCAAACATTTTTATTTATGTATTAAAAACATTTTTTAGACTACACTGAATCTTAATTAGATTACACATTTTATACACCTAGCCTCCTTAGGGTAGGCGCCTTGGGTTACACCTTAATTTTGTTCCTGTATATTGGGTATCAGCTAGGATTACCCCTTCCCCGGGCATATAGGTTGTCAATAGGCGCAGAGGACAATCTTTTCTAATTTAACATTTTCATATACGCCCATGGAACATGTTCAGCCCATTATAAAAAAAACAAAAACAATTACGCTTTGCATTTTGTATTTAGTGATGTAGCGAACAGTTCGCCGGAGAACAGTTCCCGGCGAACATAGCTTGTTCGCGTTCGCCGCTGCGGGCGAACATATGCGATGTTCGATCCGCCCCCTATTCGTCATCATTGAGGAAACTTTGACCCTATATCTCACAGCCTGATGACACATTTCAGCCAATCAGCAGCAGACACTCCCTCAAAGACCCTCCCAGCTCCTGGGCAGCAGCCATTTTAGATTCATTACGATCTTGCTTTCTTAGTGAGAGGAGGTTTAGTGTTGCTGCTGCTGACATTATAGGGAAATAGATAGCTAGGCTAGTGTATTTAGTGTCCACTACAGTCCTGAAGGACTCATCTAATCTCTGCTGTAAGGACAGCACCCCAAAAAGCCCTTTTTAGGGCTAGAACTTCAGTCATTTTTTTTTTATTATTTGTAATTTTATTTGCATTTGCCTGGCTTTCAGCCTGTGTGTGAGGCTCACAGCATATACTGTGATTAGTGCCACCACTGATATCTGCTTAACATTAGTGTAAATTTAAACAACAAAACTTTTAAATCAGTTTGCTAGTGTAATCTAATTTCATTTTCTATCAGGCCTGTGTCTCAGGCTCACACAGCATATACTGTGGTTAATTGCTCTGTGCCACCACTGATATCTGGTGTAACATTAGCGTAAAATTAAAAAAAAAAACTTTTACATCATTTTGCTAGTGTAATCTAATTTCATTTTCTATTAGGCCTGTGTGTCAGGCTCACAGCATATACTGTGGTTAATTGCTCTGTGCCACCACTGATATCTGCTTAACATTATTGTAAATTTAAAAAAAATATATTTTACATAATTTTGCTAGTGTAGGGGAGTAAAAGGGATTAAAGTGCTAAGAATAGTACTACTAAACACAACCAAATTATGATGGGTCCCAGACCGCATGTTCTATTATTATACTTTGTCAGGGTAATCATTCAGGCCATATAGACCTCCCCCGATATGGGGAGTAACAGGTATTAAACTGCTAAGAACAGTACTACTAAACACAACCTAGTTACCATGGGTCTCAGACCGCATGTCTTGTTGTGATACTTTGTCGGGGTAATCAGGCAGGCCATATAGACCTCCCCCGATATGAGGAGTAACAGGTATTAAACTGCTAAGAACAGTACTACTTAACACAACCTAGTTACCATGGGTCCCAGAACGCATGTCTTGTTGTGATACTTTGTCAGGGTAATCAGGCAGGCCATATAGACTTCACCCGATAGGGGGAGTAAAAAGGATTCAAGTGCTAAGAATAGTACTACTTAACACAACCTAATTACCATGGCTCCCAGACCGCATGTCTTATTGTTATATTTTGTCAGGGTAATCATGCAGGTCATATAGACCTCACCCGATAGGGGGAGTTACAGGGATTAAAGTGCTAAGAATAGTACTACTTAACACAACCTAGTTACCATGGCTCCCAGACCGCATGTTTTATTATTATACTTTGTCAGGGTAATCATGCAGGCCATATAGACCTCCCCCGATATCAGGACTAACAGGTATTAAAATGCTAAGAACAGTACTACTTAACACAACCAAGTTACCATGGGTCCCAGACCGCATGTCTTGTTGTTATATTTGGTCAGGGTAATCATGCAGGCCATATAGACCTCCCCCGATAGGGGGGGTAACAGGGATTAAAGTGCTAAGAATAGTACTACTAAACACAACCTATTTATGATGGGTCCCAGACCGCATGTTTTATTGTTATACTTTGTCAGGGTAATCATGCAGGCCATATAGACCTCCCCCGATATGGGGAGTAACAGGTATTAAACTGCTAAGAACAGTAATACTTAACACAACCAAGTTACCATGGGTCCCAGACCGCATGTCTTGTTGTTATATTTGGTCAGGGTAATCATGCATGCCATATAGACCTCCCCCGATATCGGGAGTAACAGGTATTAAAGTGCTAAGAATAGTACTACTTAACACAACCTAGTTACCGTGGCTCCCAGACCGCATGTTTTATTATTATACTTTGTCAGGGTAATCATGCAGGCCATATAGACCTCCCCCGATATCGGGAGTAACAGGTATTAAAGTGCTAAGAACAGTACTACTTAACACAACCTAGTTACCATGGGTCACAGACCGCATGTCTTGTTGTTATGCTTTGTCATACCTGATGTTTTAAAGCACGTTATTCAAAAATCTTTTAGGAATGTTAGGTGATTAAGGCCCTTTATGGCTTAAAAACAGACCCTGCATCAACTATGTAATTTTCCTTGGGAGTTTTGCCATGGATCCCCCTCCGGCATGCCACAGTCCAGGTGTTAGTCCCCTTGAAACAACTTTTCCATCACTATTGTGGCCAGAAAGAGTCCTTGTGGGTTTTAAAGTTCGCCTGCCTATTAAAGTCAATGGGGGTTTGCCCGGTTCGCCGGTTCACGAACATTTGCGGAAGTTCGAGTCCGCAGTTCACGAACCGAAATTTTTAGGTTCGCGACATCACTATTTGTATTTATAAATTCACATTTCTGTGTGATTTTTGCACATCCAGTGTACTACAATTACGATTTACGCTGTGGATGTTTAATTTGATTTATTCCTGTGTAAATTGCATACAAATTTTACTTTTTTGTTAACATACGATTTTTGCTGATGAATTTTGTTACAGTACTACTTAACACAACCTAGTTACCATGGGTCCCAGAACGCATGTCTTGTTGTGATACTTTGTCAGGTTAATCAGGCAGGCCATATAGACCTCACCCGATAGGGGGCGTAAAAGGGATTCAAGTGCTAAGAATAGTACTACTTAACACAACCTAATTACCATGGCTCCCAGACCGCATGTTTTATTATTATACTTTGTCAGGGTAATCATGCAGGCCATATAGACCTACCCCTATATCAGGACTAACAGGTATTAAAGTGCTAAGAACAGTACTACTTAACACAACCAAGTTACCATGGGTCCCAGACTGCATGTCTTGTTGTTATATTTGGTCAGGGTAATCATGCAGGCCATATAGACCTCCCCCGATAGGGGGGTAACAGGGATTAAAGTGCTAAGAACAGTAATACTTAACACAACCAAGTTACCATGGGTCCCAGAACGCATGTCTTGTTGTTATATTTGGTCAGGGTAATCATGCAGGCCATATAGACCTCCCCCGATATGGGGAGTAACAGGTATTAAACTGCTAAGAACAGTAATACTTAACACAACCAAGTTACCATGGGTCCCAGAACGCATGTCTTGTTGTTATATTTGGTCAGGGTAATCATGCAGGCCATATAGACCTCCCCCGATGGGGGGGTAAGAGGGATTAAAGTGCTAAGAATAGTACTACTAAACACAACCTAGTTACCATGGGTCCCAGACCGCATGTTTTATTATTATATTTTGTCAGGGTAATCAGGCAGGCCATACAGACCTCCCCCGATAGGGGGAGTTACAGGGATTAAAGTGCTAAGAATAGTACTACTTAACACAACCTAGTTACCGTGGCTCCCAGACCGCATGTTTTATTATTATACTTTGTCAGGGTAATCATGCAGGCCATATAGACCTCCCCCGATATCGGGAGTAACAGGTATTAAAGTGCTAAGAACAGTACTA